>NC_046154.1:270494649-270587149 GCF_011064425.1 Rattus rattus | reverse complement strand
GGGGGGCCTGGGTGCTGCTTTTAATTTTTCCCATGGTTGTTTATCCATTGCCACGGTGGATGTCCAGGGATCCCGAGAGAGGGCTGGGATCAAGTCCTAACTCCTCCAGTGTGTTATTTAGGGCTAGTCTCCAAGCTGCCTCTTTCTTGCAGTCCAAAAGTTAACAACTTCTCCCAACCTCCCATAATATGGCCAAGCCTCGTGAGTGCCCTCCACGGCACAGGGTAAGAAAGGAAAAAACCAGGGAAGTATTGAGGAAGAAAACACCTTGAAAACAGACAGAACCAGCCAGCCCCTCTCACTGCCTCCGAATCTGCAGAATGCAGGCCCACAGTGGTTTCTAGGGTTCCCCTTGACTTCATCCCTATCCGTAATCTCAGAGCATCTATTTACGCCAGATAGCTCTGCTGGGGAGGGAGAATGATCAGATTAGCCTGTGAGCGAGGCGGAAAGATAACCCCACTGGACTTGGTGTTCCCACAGCCTTGTTTGGTTGTGTTTTGTTTTTTTGTTTTTTTTCTGACCCTTCACCCCCGAACCGCCCCCCCCCACTTACCCCTGAGGCAGGGTGTCTTGTAGCCCAGGCTGGTCTTGAACTTGCTATATATCGGAGGACAACTTTGGACCTGTTATCCTCTTGCCTCCCCTTCTCCAGTCTGGAATTACAGGCATGCATCCCAGCTCGAGCTGAGATCCGGTGCTGGGTGTGGATTCTAGAGCTTTGTGTGTGCAAAGTAAGCTATCAGCCTACCGGGTCTGCCTGTCCCCAGAGGTGGCAGGTGGCACCTGCTACCTAGTTTGACAACACAGTTCCTGGGAAACTGCGGTAAATGTCAAATGGACTCGAGAGTTTTTAAAAGATGTGGAGGGAGGGAGGATGAAGGGAGGTGAACCAGAGGTAGTGATGAGGGACAGAAGAGGTGGCTGAAAAAGTATCGGATAGGAACTCGGACTGACATTACACACCCAGGTGTGGCTCTCCCATTTGCCATCATTGTGACCTTTTACCTCTCCGTACTTCAGCTCCCCCACTTGCAAATAAAAGCTGTAAGGTCTAGAAGATGGCATTTGAGAGACAGCAGTAGGTGGCCCACAGTAACTGCCACTAGACCTCCATTGGGCTGCAGCGGGAACGGAGAGATGAGCTATCCGGTGGGTACGCGCATGTGTTAGGTGCTTGACTGACTGTAGGAGAAGCGAGTTACCTTACAGGTTTCTTGCTTAGACATTGGCAGGAGTCCAGGAGCCCGAGAGAGGCAAAACAGGAGGAGGAACCCCCTGGACAGGAAGGGAGTTTGGACACGTGGAGTTTTTTTTTTTTTTTTTTTTTTTCTTTTTTCGAGCTGGGGACCGAACCCAGGGCCTTGTGCTTCCCTAGGCAAGCGCTCTACCACTGAGCTAAATCCCCAACCCCGACACGTGGGTTTTAAGGCTCCAGTAGAAATCCAGGAAGCTGTGGGCTCAGTGTGTGCAGAGTCCGTCAAGAGGCCTTCATGGAAGAAACGCAGTCCAGAGTCAAAGCCTTGCTCTCAGAAGCCCTCCACAACTGTCCTACCTCCAGGCCCAGTCCCCAGGGCAGCTGCCATTTACCTGAAGAGACATGGGGGCCCCTAGGGGGCCTGTACTCTGGCAGAAACCCACTGAAGGGACAGCCTGTACCGAATGGATTTGAAGTAGCTCTCTGACATCCAGAGCTAGAATACCTAGGGCGGGGGGCTAGAACTCCTGATGTGAGCTTTTCTTCTTTGTAGGAAGTGTTGCGATTTTTCTGCCAGAACGGTGAAGCACAGATTCAGTGACCCTTTGGGTAGAATCGCTTGTTGTTCCACTCCTCGTGAGGTAGAAAAAATGCTGGGCAAATTGTTTAACATCTTGGAGCCTCAGCTTCCTCATCCGAAAAATGGGACAACGATAAAGCTGTCTCATGGGGTTGTTGTGACAATTAAGCTAGTGTATATGGAGTATTAAGAACAGGGCCTAGTGCGTGGTAACCCTAATTACTATTTGTCTAAGATCCCTACCAGGCAGGTAATGACAGTTGGGGATGGTGGATGCTGCAACAGGATATGGCTTGATCACCTCCAAGATGACCCATCTGGCCTGGATGTCTTCTTCAGATATCCTTCCCGGTTCCCTGACCGACCGACTCCCCCTCCCCTGCCCCCAAGCCTCAGCCTCAACGGAACAGCCAATGAGCAGTAATTGCAAATCCCGAGAAGACCCACTGCACTGGCAGAAGGCAGGGAACCTGGCTGCTGCCACCACAGAAGGGACAGTTAATCCCTTTGGTGGCTCAGGCCACCAGTGACTAGGTGAGCACAAAAGGCAACATTGTAGCTTCCCAGGGCAGAGACAAGAAAGGCAAGATGGGGCCAACGGGTTTGGGACACTCATTGTTGCCCATTTGAATAGCTTTCTTCAGGTGCTTCCTGTGCATTGACTGCTTCTCTCGCTGACCTGACAAACAAGAGCAACTTAAGGCAGGCTTTGCTGAGGCAGTTTGAAGGTCCAGTGTACCAAGGAGGACCACGGGAGCATGGAGAGTAGAGGAAGGCGAATGGTTTATGTGGTTACGTGGTTACGTCACACTCAGCTTTCCCTTCTTTTCCTTCATGGAGCCCCCCACACCCCCCGTCTGTGAGGATGGTTCAGCCTGAATTCAAGATGGGCCTTATCTCTTAAAACACCTTCAGAGAGACAGAGGCAGAGGCTGGTCTCCTAGGTGGTAGATCTTGTCAAATGATAGTAATTGTCATACCCTGGCTAGCCCTGGCTGGTCCTGGCTGGTCCTGGCTACCACACACACACAGCCCCTTCTGGTGTCTTTTTTTTTTTTTTTTTTTTTTAATTTATTTCACCTATGTGAGTACACTGTCACTATCTTCAAACACACCAGAAGAGGGCATTGTGGGCATCCCCCATTACAAATGGTTGTGAGCCACCATGTGGTTGCTGGGAATTGAACTCAGGACCTCAGGAAGAGTAGTCGGTGTTCTTAACCACTGAGCCATCTCCCCAGCCCCTTCCCGTGACTTAGTATCTTCTCTAGGCATTGCAATCTAAAGGATGCCTGTAGTGTGTAAGGAGCGTGTATGGAGTATCCTGGGGGATTGGGGGGGGGGAGTAGAGCCAGACAGCCTAGATGGGACACAGGGCCAGGCACATGGTTAGATCAACAGGTAAGTAGGTCCTTGAAGTGGAAACTTAAGGGTTCTTTGGAAAGTCAGTTGGATGGTGTTTTGCTGGGGCAAACACATGAAGGACCATTTCATTAAGCGGGACCCAGGTGTGAAAGGCTAAGGTGAGCTGCATTTGTCGGGATTCCATAGAGAGAAATGCATCAAAAAACTTCTGGGGTGTACTGCAGTTTCTTGCCATTTCCACAGACTCGGGTCTGGAGGCAAGGCTCGTGGAGGACCAGGGAATATTTGGAGGGCATAAACAGGACTCTACAGAGTGACAGAGACAGAGTTTGTCTTGCTGGTACAGCTAGCTGTGCAACACTTGTGGGTCTCACTGGTCTTCCCTTTCCTGAGAGAACTTCTGATTCTCCTGTTGGTCCCTCTTGCTGACTTGAGCCAAGGCTGAGGCCTGGCTCTCTCTGCTAGGTCATGTCACCGTTGTTACTAACCAGACTCTACGGAACTGGACTGCTGCTGTATCCGTGAAGTGTTTGCACATGGATCGAGCTGCTGCTGACCTGTGAACTGAACTGCCGATATCCAGACCTATCTAAACAGGTCCACTCCCCCCCCTCCCCGTATCCTTTCTTTTCCACTACCTCTGGTGGGTAATGGGCTAAAGGCAAGTTTAAGCATTTAAGAACCATCATTAAAAATAAAGCATTGAGGGGCTGGAGAGATGGCTCAGCGGTTAAAAACACTGACTGCTCTTCCAGAGGACCTGAGTTCAATTCCCAGCCACCACATGGTGGCTCACAACCATCTGTAATGGGATCTGATGCCCTCTTCTAGTGTGTCTGAAAACAGCTACAGAGTAGTCATATACATAAAATAAATAAATCTTAAAAAAAAAATAATGCATTGAAAAAAATTAGTTACAGATCCTGCCACATCTATCAACATCTTTCTCACCTGTCCTAAATGGGGTGACAGGAGTAGAAGCTGCCCCCTTCTTACTCCACAGTTAGTTTCAGGGAACTCTTTTTTTTTTCTTCGGAGCTGGGGACCGAACCCACGGCCTTGCGCTTCCTAGGCAAGCGCTCTACCACTGAGCTAAATCCCCAACCCCTTCAGGGAACTCTTTTGCAAGACCTTCTAGGCCACGTCCAGCATCCTGACTGTGGCCACCATTTCACCCCCAACTGCACACATGAGACCACCCATCTCCTATCCTTTCAGACCAAGTATTCGAGCTATTCTACGAAGTTCTAGGAACCTGAGTTGTGAGGAAGACTTGTCTCCAGGTCCTCCTCTTTCCTCAGAGAGGCGCAGAGAAATCTTCAATAGTGTGTCTCCAAGGGTGGGCACTACAGAAGACCTGGAACGTTTGTTCAAAGCTCAGAGTTTCCACTTCGTGCCAATAGGATAGAATCGGAATTCGAGGAGTTAAATCAGTCGTGCTAATATGCCCTTGGGGAAAGAAAAACTGCTGAGACACATACACATTTAAATTCAGTTTTTAAGGGATGGTTAAAGTTCTCAGTGCTGGGTGGAAACGGGCTTAACTATGCTGGATTTAGCCCCACCTCCCCCTTCCAGGTTTAATGGCAGTGGAAAGAAGAGGGCAGAGAGGCTTAGAACCGTAGGTGTGGAACCTGTGCCTCCTTCTAAACCCTCACCGATGTCCTGAGCAATTACCGGAAATCACAGTCCCAGGTCACAGTCTGTCCACTAGAAAGCAGGAGCGAGCGAGACGAAGTGCCGGCCATCTGTGCGACGGTGGAAAGAGGCCCAAGGAGGAGGTGTGCTCTGCCTTCACCTAGCTCGGCACAGGGGAGCACTTTGTGGGCGGGGCGGGGCCCCCAAAGCCCATCCTGTCTTTGAAACTCTGCCACAGAGTCAAGTCCCGGCACTTTACACCTACCCACTTGCCCCTCTCCATCTGGAATGCAGTCCCTCCCCGCCAGCCTCAATTTCCCCACCCGCGCCAGTGTGTGCGATTGGGAGGGCAAAGGTGGGAGGCCAGGCAACGGGATTCCCCCACGGGAAGGCTGCCCAGTTTCAGCCCCGGGCTTCTGGAAACCCTGAGCCCAAACGGGAGGCCGGACGCCCCTGGCCAGGAAGCGGCCCCAGCCCGGATTTCCCTCCCGGGTGGGGCCGCCATGACTCACTCCCTCCCCCTTCCCTAGTTTCCTTGTTTGCATTTCTCCTCTTGGCCACGTGGCGGCGGGTGCAGCCATCACCGCCCCTAACCCGGCACTCGGGCAGCGGCCGGGGCAGATACCCTTCGGCACTTCCTACCCGCTGAACCTCAGGACAAGAGCTTGAACCCACTGACGTAGTCCCGGGTAGGGACTCCATCAACTGCTGGCCCTGCCCCTTCCCTTATGCCCACACCTACCGTAAAGCCGGTGCCTGCTCCCCGCCCCCTGTCCCGGGGAGGGGAAGGGGCGGGCAGCGCAGGGGGTGTGACAGCTCCCGCCCGGACCAGTGCCAGCTGCAGCTTCGCCTGAACGCCCTGTGCCAGCTGGCTTTTACATCTGGGACGGAGGCGGAGGCTCGGAGTCCTTAGTCTTTGGGGAGGGGTGGGGGCTCCCCCACGCCCCCAGCCCTCTACTCACCCAGGACTAACCCCATCTGCCCAGCCCTGCACCTCGCTACTCCCGGCAACCTGTCCTGCTGGAAGCTGACCCTTTCCTGCGCCAGGGACTCACTCATCCCCCTCCAGGACTCCCGGGTGGAGCTGCCCTGGGGCACTCCAGGGTTCCTGCAGCCTCTTGCTAGGGCAAGCACCGCGGTGTGAGCTGGAAAAGAAACATGAAGGTGAGTGAGGTGGGACGGGGTCAGAGCCAAGGAATCCTGCTGTAAAGGGCGGGAGAGGAAGCCGACACGTGGGGGAGTTTGGGTGGGAGAGAGTGGCGGGGAGGAGAATTTGAGGAAAAGCTGCTTCTGTGGATCTAGTGTGTGTACAAAGGTGGACATGCCTTCAGGACATGGGCAGTGAGGTGGGGCCGAATTCCAGCCAGAACTGAGAAGGGCCTCATCTTTGTGAGTCAAGCTGGAGACCCCTAGGTGCGCCAAACCAGCAGGACCCGGGGCAGGTCTTCCTGTCCCTCCCCCGGCTCCTGGCAGGGTTGCCGCACCTCCGCATGACCAGTCCAAGTCCAGAGGACGCTAAGCCTGGGGTGGTGGTAGGAAGGTCCAGCTCCTCCGGCCGATGGCTGTCCACTTTCCTCCCCCCAACACAGGTCAGCTGGCCAGGTGAGAGCCACTGGCAGGTGGGCCCAGCTGTGGTGGAGAGTCCAGCTGTGGGGGCACCGCAGGTGGGAGGTCTCCCGGACGTGGTTCCGGAGGGCACGCTGCTCAATATGGTGCTGAAGAGAATGCACCGTCCCCGGTGCTGCTCTTACCAGCTAGTGTTCGAGCACCGGCGCCCAAGCTGCATCCAGGGACTTCGCTGGGTGAGTACCGGCCATCTGCCAGGGTGGGTCAGGGCTGGAAGAGTTGGACTGTAGTGCTGGCGGGTCAGGCAGCTTTCTCCAGAACAAATACATCTGGATGGATAGAAGGCAGGGAAGTTTGGTGGCAGCGTGTGTGTGGCTGCTCACACAATGAGCCTGTGTGCCCCGTGTGCACGTCGTGCTGCGTGCGCTGCCCCATTCAGCCACCGGTGGGCGAGCAGGAAAGGGCTTTATCATCTACCCATCACCTCCGTGTGCCAGGCGTGGACTTACATGTTGTGAGTTCTTTCTGTGAGGCAGTGGGAGATGTGGGGCCAGGTCAAGTGGGGGTGAAATTAGCTTGGTTACTGTTCTTGACACATCACCGTGGCAACGGTCTCCTTTAGTGAACAATTGAACTGGGCTGAATCTGTTTTTTGGCTCCTGGGGTGAGGTATTTGTGTGAATAAAGCTTGGCCCCTGGCCACCGGGGGACTGAAGAGGTTTCAGGGCGGAGAATGACTGCTGAAGGAAGCCAGTGAGAAGGACAGGGGCTAGGGAGGGGGAAAGGCAGGAACCCGGCTCCTGGAATCCTCTTCCCCAACTACCAGGCTCAACAGTCCTGTCTGTATGCTCCGCTCTCTCTCCCCCCCCCCGAACCCCCCTTCTCTCTCTCTGTCCCCTGTGTGTGTGTGTGTGTGTCTCTGTGTGGGGCAAAGAGTGTGTGTGTGGAGGGTGGGGAGAACAGGAATGGGTGACAGTCTTGGAAAGGATCATCTTTCACCGGCAAGTCTTTTTGAGTAAAAACGTATCAGCATTGATTGTTTCTTTTTCCCATCTTGTCCAGATACTATTTCCATTTCTAATAGAGGAGTCTGAGTTGAGAAAGCCCCAGGTGGGTCTAAAGAAGGAGACCCTTGGCACTGGAGTGGAGCCCCTGCTTGCCCCTCTCTCCCTGGGTCTTTCTAATAGGGGTTGGGGGTGGGAGGAGACTTGTCCTACCCCTCATCCCTACTCAGGCTCCGGGTCACTGTGGTAGTTCCTGCTGGGATCTAGCCGGCTGGAACCCGCCCTCCTTTTCAAGGCTGCAATTACTTGTGCGCTTCCTGTCCCTCCCAGGCTTGGAGAAGCTAGGTAGGGGGTGGGAGAAGGTCAGTTACCAGGACAATGAGGTCACTGGGGAATTTCTTGGGATCTGAAGTTGGAGAGGGTGGAGAAGTCCTCTCCAGTCTCTTTCTCCCCTAAGACCTCAGAAAGGAAGGACCAGATTGTACGAGAGGCTGGACACATGAAGGTTGGGACTGTTGGAGTGTGAAGGGGGTCAAAGGTCTGGAAGCAAGGCCCTCCTCTGCCAGATATGGGGGCAATGTGCTTAGGTTTCTAGGAATAACGTATTTGGCTTTTAGGGCTAGAGAGCACTGTTCCCCATCTTTCTACCATGCCCCTCCTGATGGGTGGAGTAAGATAGATTTAACCTTTTGTGCCTGTGCTTCGGAAGCTCTCTGACCCCCTTGGAGGCTGCATGTCTTGGCTCTCTTATGGCTCATTAGATTCATGAAGTGTTCCTGTGAGGCAGCAAGTGCCAGCAGGGCATGTGCATGCACGGGGTGAAGAGGGTGAACCCAGAGTCCAGGAAGGCAGGCCTGGGCAGTTTAGGCTACACCTCCCTCTTTAGAAAGCCCAGGGGAAAGTGGGTTCACCTTCTGAAGAAGACTTAGTTCATCAGAGACCAGGACAAGAGAAAAAGAAGGCATTGTAGCTCCGGGGGGGGGGGGGCTCGCAGCCATGTGTAGAGAGGACTTTCTGACTATGGCTAAGGCAGTATAGCAACGGGGCGAAAACAGCTTTGAAAAAGATGTGGGAGAGATGAGGTCTTGTACTATATGTGGGAACAAAAAAAGGCTCAGGGTGACCTTGGCTGGGCCCCACAGGTGCAAACAAGACTGAACAGTTTTGGGGGGGAAGTGTTTCTAATCTCCAAATCAAATCCGTCCAAATGATGGCAGTGGCTAAGAGTCACAGTACTTGTGTCCCGTGCCCTATGACAGCGTCATCTTTGTCATATTAAATATGCTCACAACAGCCTGGTGGGACCAGTCCCAGTGGTTTCATCTTCCAGATGTGAAGAGGGAGGCACAGAGAGGTCAAGCAGCTGGCGAAGGGCTGCACAGCTGCTGAGTGGCTGAGCTGCGTTTTATACCCAAGATCTACCTGCGGAATACCTCCGACACCCTCGTGTCCCTGCTCCATGCACAACCTGGCCTAGGACCTTAGCCATGACCAAAGGAACTGGTCTGGTGGGTCCCTGCACCGTCCCCGACTCTCCCTGCAGCCAAACTCTGACACTTAGTGACAGGGAACGAGGGTGGGGCTGGCTATCTGGCTAATGCCAGCATATCCTCTTTTACCTGGGCTCCTTCCTGTCCCAGGCTAAGAAGAGGTCATAGGGGAAGGCTGAGCCAACTGAGGACCTCAAAATGATACTCAGGGCCGTGAGACCAAGTCCAGGGCCAGCCATGGCCCATATGTCAAGGAAGTAGGTACACATAAAAAATAAGAAAGTAGTGAGGTGTGGTGGTGCACACCTTTAATCCCAACACTCAAGAGGCAGAGGCAGGTAGATCTCTGAGTTCCAGGCCAGCCTGATCTACAGAGTGAGTTCCAGGACAGCCAGGGCTATGCAGAGAAACCCGGTCCTGAAAAACCAACACCCCCCCCCAATAAACCAACATGAAGGCTCAGTTACTGCACTAGCATTTGCCAAGCAGTGTGGGCAGGCACCATTCCATGGGCTTCCGATTATTACACTATTTAATGATATGATAATGACCCGCGGGAGTAGGTACTGTTATTATCAATCCCCTTCTCAGACAAGAAGCTTGTGCACCGAGAGCTAAATCAGGGTAAGGTTACACATCCTGGCTGCCATTCAGAAACCAGCATTGGAACACAGGCATCTGGAGGCCACACACACGCCCACTGCTGCTCATTCATGGTCCTCTCCCTGCCTGTCCCCAAGGTTCTCATTCACAGGAGCATTATGAGGGTCCCCGGCTCTGCCTGTACAATGTTCCCCAGGGCACAATGCCCTGCTATTTCTGTGGCTGGGGCCTGCAGTGAGGAAGTGAAAACAGGGTTGAACTCCTGAGAGGCGGTAGGGCTGAAAGCATCGCTTGTGGAGTCAGACAGTTCGGGCGTGAGTGCTGTTTACCACCTGTTAGGTGGGTTATGTAACTGTAACCTTTTTCCCCCTTCTCTCTTTCTGGCTTAGAAATGGGATCCAGACACCTGCTTCACAGAGGCAGCACCTAGCACCTTGCCTTTCTCAGCAACTATGTAACCCTAGGCAGTGAATTTGTCTCCCTTGGCTTCCGCTTTCTTTAGCAAAGTAAAAGGCCCTATGGTTGCCTTCTCAGGCTACGGTTCTCAGACTCCTGTGCCCAGCCCTTGGGGTAGGTAGGGCAGGAAGTGACCGGCTTGATCATATGGCCCAGGTCAGGATAATTCCAGGCAGGGTGGGCTCAGTTGGTAGAGTGCTCGATTAACATGCATGGAGTCCTGTGTAGTGATCAGGAGTTCAAGGTCATCCTCGGATACTTAGAGACTCTAGCCTGGACTGCATGAGACCTTACCTCCAAAAAAAAGTGACTGAAGAGACGGCTCTGTGGATAAGAATATTTGCCACTTTGCAGAAGGCCTGAGTTTGGCTCCCAGCAACCCAGCAACAATGTCCCAGCTACCTATAACTCCAGTTCCAGGGAATCTAACCCTCCTCTATTGTCTATGAGTACACATGCACGCATGCACACATACACACAGGCACGAGCGAGCGCGCACGCACGCACGCACACACACACACACAAACACACACACACACACACACACACAAATAAATCTAACAACAATAATAACAAAGCCCAGCCAGAGCCTGGGCTGTGGCCACCAAAGGGAGCTGGGACAGGAGCTAGGGTGACTTGGGCATTTTGACATGAATAACAAGAAGTCATTAGCACTCGGGCACTGTTTGTTCCAACACAGGGCCTGGCTGGAGACATTCCTGCTCTTCCTCCCTTCCTGGCTCCTCCTCCTCCTCATTTCCTGTTCTTGAGTCTCTAGGGCTGTGTGTCTGGCACTGGACTGGGCCAGTGACCCTGGCAGGGATACCCTTGGGACACCTAGGGACTTCTACCCCATGCTAGGCAGGCACTCGTGTCAGACCTCGGGTCTCTGCCTGGATAGAGTGAAAACATTGCCCGTGCTTAGGACCTGCCAGTCTCAGAGAGAGGACTTGAATCCCAGAGCCCCAGCCAATACTTCTCCAGGTCCTTGAGTGTAGGGAGATGTGGTGGGTGGGGTGGGACTGGAAATGAGACTGCCTTGGGTGGGAGTTCCGGTTTACCCACAGCTGGTTAACAATCCTGCGCGTGCGTGGTTGAATTATGCAGGGCCCTTGAATTCACATCAAGACTTGTTTCCCCGAAAGTCGTAAGGGAACACATCATCTCTGCCTACCACACCTCATGGAAGGTGGATGTGCTCTGTGAGCTGTAGGGGTGCCTTGGGAGGGCTTGTAGGGAACAGAGCAGCCTGCCCAGAGCTGTTCACAAAATCTCCATTTTCAGATGGTTGGAAAAGGGGGTTGTGAGAGGCCTTCGTGGCTGATATGCAGGGCACATTTGCCTAGGAGTCCCTGGTGGCGACATTGCTACCGAGGGCATCATTATGGTAAGCCACTTATGGGCTTTCCAAAGCCTTATCCACCCTTACAGGGCTGTGGCTTGCAGTGTCTGCTAGAAAGAGACAAGCCTGAGTCTGTGCCAACTCATCCCCACGAGTTGCCCTCTTAGTTATGGTTTAGAGATTTTGGACATAGAGATATTGTTCAGGGTAACACCATTAGTACAGAGCCTGGCTCCAGAATTTGTGTTTCTGTTAACTGAGCCACAGCCCTACAGAGGGAGGACCCTGTAGTTGGGCACAGACCTGAGCCTGAGGTCAACCTGTAGTCCCAGCAGGGAGCTGGTTTTCCCAGGCCTGCTATGATGTTTGTGCCCTGGCCTCTCATGAGTCTTGTATCACACCTTCCAACGTCCTCTAGCTCCACCCCAACCAGCCACACTCAGGCCTGTTAGCCTGGCAGCCTGAGTAGTGTGGACCCCGAGTGCACAGAAGAGGGATCTTGGGGCTCTCACCTGCAGCACACTGGTGTGGGAAAAGATGTCTACCGAGAGGGGCCGGGAGGGGTCCCACTCCGTGAGTTTGAAGGCCTCCCACTGATCTGCAAACTCTCCCTACTGTCCTCAGACGCCACTTACCAACAGTGAGGGCTCCCTGGACTTCAGAGTGAGCCTGGAGCAGGTACGCAATGTAGACAGTAGAGCTGGGAGGGGCTATAAGCTGCAGAGGGCGGTGTTCAGGGCCTAAGTTTGTGATGCCCTCCCCCTGCTCCATCCCAGGCCACCACAGAGCATGTGCACAAGGCCGGGAAGCTCCTGTACCGTCATCTCTTGGCAACATACCCTACCCTCATCCGAGACAGAAAATACCATCTGCGACTACATCGGTGGGTCGTGAGTTGGGGGTCCTGCCTGCTGTCTTCCCTTCCCTTCCCTCCTGCAGACATCTGGGCCCAGCCCGGCTTTGCAGGAAAGAGCTGGGCTTGGGCCTGTAAGGTGCCTTTGGATAGAGTTCCGCTCCCTCCCACTTTGATTCTCAGGCCCCCTTCCATTTCTCATAGACAGTGCTGCTCTGGCCGGGAGCTAGTGGATGGGATCTTGGCTCTGGGTCTTGGGGTCCACTCACGGAGCCAAGCTGTGGGCATCTGCCAGGTGTTGCTGGATGAGGGTGCCCTTTGCCATGGTGAGCTGAGCTCTGATTGGGCACTAGGACTGGGTGGGCGTAGGGAAGGCTGACCTGGGGAGTGGACTCTGTTGGGAGCTGTGGAGAGGTTTAAGGCAGTGCTTCTCCACTTTCCTAATGCTGTGACCAACCCTTGATACAGCTCCTTGTGCTGTAGTGAGTCCCAACCATAAAATTACTTTGTTGCTACTTCGTAACTGTAATCTTGCTACTGTTTCGAATCATAACGTAAATATCTGATATGTGACCTCCCCCCTAAAGGGGTTTCAACACATGGTTTGAGAGCTGATGGATTAAGGCATTCTGATAGTGTTAGAATTAAGTCCAATACTTGGCCTGATTTTCTTTTCTCTGCTACGCCTTGGCTCCCCAGTAAAACATGACTGGACCTTCCAGGACCGAGACGCCCAATTCTACAGATTCCCTGGACCGGAGCCCCAGCCTGCAGGAACTCATGACGTGGAAGAGGAGCTTGTTGAGGCGATGGCCCTACTTTCCCAGCGAGGGCCTGATGCCCTACTCACTGTGGCACTCCGGAAGTCGTGAGTAGAGAACCCTGGCCTCTGCTCCCATTCCCACATGGCCTTCCGTTCAGACCTTCCTCGTAGGCTCTCAGAGTCATCTGGAGGAAGGATCTAGATGGTAGAGGCCTGAGCTCAGCTCTCATTCTGCCATGGACTGGCTACGTGATCTCAGCTCCCACATCCCAGACCGTTTCTATTCCTGAGGGTATCAGGCCAGAGGGTGTGAAGACCCTCCCCACTGACAGAGGGTGTGGACTTTGGACTGAGACAGGTCAGGGTTCAAATTCTAGACCAACCAGCTACTCACTGGGTGACTTGGGCCTCTCCAGCCAGATTCCTCTTCTGTGGGGATCATGGTGCTCACGTCCTTGCGAGCGTAGAAAGGAATATTGCATGGGAGGTGCTTAGCTCAGTGCCTAGTGCCAGAGGCTCACCCACAAAGCCTGCTATTGATAACGGTTGGCTTGACTGATAGTTGTGGAATAGCCACCTGGCCCCAGGCCCCAGCGGGCGTGTGGGGTGGCTCCTCCTTGGCTCTGGTCCACAGTTCCCAGAGCTTCCTCTGCTCCTGCAGCCCGGGTCAGCGTACAGACGAAGAACTGGACCTCATCTTCGAGGAGCTGCTGCACATCAAGGCAGTGGCTCACCTTTCTAACTCGGTCAGTGTATGCAACAGACCTGCTCTTTAGCCAGACCTCTTCCTACTTCTAGGTGGGGGTGACGGCGGGGGAGGGCAGTTCCCTCCCCATGGCTTGAAGATTTCCACCTAAGGTCTTCTTTTAAAATTACAGTTTTTAAATTATTTTATCATTTCATGTGTATGGATATACTTGTGCATAACACGCATGCCCGGTGCCCATGGAATCTAGAACAGGGCATCGGATTCCCTGGAACTGACATGACGGATGGTTATAAGCCAACATCTGGATGCTGGGAATCAAACCCAGGTCCTCTGGAAGAGTAGCCAGTGCTCGTAACCACGCAGCCATCTCTCCAGTCTCTCCACCTAGTTTCTTAACCACCAGCCGTCAGTCTAAAGATTGTCCATTCCTTTCCCTTACTTTGTCTCTGCCATGTCCCAGGGACAAGCAGTCTGACTGTAGCTCTATCCTCTGGCGCTGTCTTTGGATGTACCCTGTCTCTCAGCTTGTCTCTCTACCCCAGGTTACCTCTGTTGATCTTCTTCTCCCCACCCCTAGGTGAAACGGGAACTAGCTGCTGTTCTGCTCTTCGAACCACACAGCAAGGCAGGAACTGTGTGTAAGTCGAGTTGGCCACCATGTCTGGAGCCTCGGGGGCAGCTGTAGGTGGTAGGAGGGGACAAATCTGATTGGTGCTTCTGTCAGTGTTCAGCCAGGGGGACAAGGGTACCTCGTGGTACATTATCTGGAAGGGATCTGTCAATGTGGTGACCCATGGCAAGGTAAGCTCTCCCTCCAGCCCACCGGGGTAGATGTCAACGCTCTTTGCTTCATGACTTCACGGACACTCCTTTGGATAGTAGCCCCAAGGCTGCTGACCCCACACATACGTCTGAGACTGTCCCTCCCACGGGCTGGTGGGTAGGGGCAGGCTGTGATTGAGTCCTGGCTTCAGGGGCTGGTGACCACGTTGCACGAGGGAGATGACTTTGGACAGCTGGCTCTGGTGAACGACGCACCTCGAGCAGCCACCATCATCCTTCGAGAAAATAACTGTCACTTTCTGCGCGTGGACAAGCAGGACTTCAACCGCATCATCAAGGTGCCATAGTTTTGGGGGGGATGTTTGGGGGTGGTGAGAACATGGTGGGTGTATGGGCAGAGGCACCGGCATCAGAGAGGATTTGTAAGGAAACTTGGCATCTGACTGGGAGTGCACACCCTCAGTTTGGTGTGAGAGACTAGGGACTGGTGGGCGAGGGGCGGGGATTGAGGGGGTTGGGTCTGTGGAGGCTCTGAGGCTGAGAGATCTGATACAGGTGGATCTGGAGAAAAGCGGGGGCTCCTTAGGGGCCTCTAGGGCTCTAGACTTGGAAGGGAGGTGGTATAGGAGGTCTGGCAAGCAGCTCAGTGTGTTGAGCATCGGTGTGGCTCCTCCCCCAGGATGTGGAAGCAAAAACCATGAGACTGGAAGAACACGGCAAAGTGGTGTTAGTTTTGGAGAGAACCTCTCAGGGTGCTGGCCCTTCCCGCCCTCCGACCCCAGGCAGGAACCGGTAACGAGCCTATCACATCTCTCCCCACGCAGCTCCACACGCTGCCCTACACACTACCTCTCCACACTTCCAAGCCTTGCTTGGTATCCATGCCATGGTCATGTCCCTTGGCCATCTAGGGGTATGAGGCACTGAGGAGGGACTGAGGGACCGAGAGGATGTATCAGTGCCTCCTCTCCAAGACAGAATAGGGCTGGCCAATCAGAAGGCACGATGTAATCCATTATCGATGTCTGTGTACAGAGGGGTGATGTTCTTAGGGCACATGCTATCGATTGACTGTCTCCCCTTGCTATCGATTGACTGTCTCCCCTCTAGATATACGGTAATGTCTGGCACCCCAGAGAAAATCCTAGAACTCCTGTTGGAGGCTATGAGACCGGATTCCAGTGCTCATGACCCAACAGGTAGCGTCAGAAGACACTCTCCCTGTTCTCCAAGTCATCAGGAGGTCACTGCAGCCTGACCTCAGCAGGCTCTAGATTGGTCCACACGGGCAGTTGGCAGGAAGTACCCTTCGCTTGGGTGGAGAGAACCGTCATAGGGGTTGGGCGCTGTTTCCCTTGCTTGTGCTGACTTAGGGGACGTATATTCCTGCCGCGCATATAGGTGTGCTATGACATGGGCTGAAATCCCTTCCCAACCCTAACCCTGCCCAACAGAGACATTCCTCAGTGACTTCCTGCTGACCCACAGTGTCTTCATGCCCTGCACACAGCTCTTCGCCGCCCTCCTGCACCAATATCCTTCCAGCCCCGGGATGCTGTGGGTAGGGCATGGGATGGTGTGTTGCGTGTGGAGGTTCGGGAAGGAATCCCTATCGAAGTGGCTGCCATGACCCTTCCCTGGCACCCGGAGCATGCCTGACCCAGTCAGGCCCTGCACAGCGGGTGCTTGGACGGCATGTTGTGGTTCCCTTGACTGGTGTCCACCTTCCACGTGGAGCCATCAGAGCCTGCCGGGGGCAGCGAGCAGGAACGCAGCACCTACGTCTGCAACAAGAGGCAGCAGATTCTGCGTCTGGTCAGCCGGTGGGTGGCCCTCTACAGCCCCATGCTCCGCTCAGATCCCGTGGCCACCAGCTTCCTCCAGGTACCTGGGAGTATGGCTGGGCTGGCTGGGCTGACCCATGAAGGTACAGCTGCAGCCATCCCAGGAGCTGACTCTTGGTACTTCCCAGAAACTCTCAGACCTGGTGAGCAGAGATACCCGACTTAGCAACTTGCTGAGGGAACAGTACCCGGAGAGACGGCGACACCACAGGTGACCAGTGACCAGAGCTCATGGGTCCTCCTTGTGCAGCAGAGGTTGAGCTGCTGGCCCTGGTGCATCCAGGCCTCCAGGCTCTGTCCCCACATACGCTACGATCATTCATTTGCTTGTGCTTTACATTGTGTGCCTATGTCTCCCTTTCGGCCAATTACTGTGGACTATGGTACCCAGGTCCACTGGCCCTGCTCATCGATCAACTCCTCTGAGTTTAATCTTGCTTCCCCAGAAGCCGGGGTTCAAGGGCAAGAGCTTCTTTAGATCCCAAGAACCTGTATCTTGCTCCTGTTTCCTCCTTCCTTCTGGCCTCTGGAAACCACAGAAGCCCATCCGGGTCTTAAGCGCACCTCACCCCCCTGCCCTGTGTATGCTCTTCCCACATCCCTCTGAACTTCTGGGGAGGGCAAGATGGGATCCAGACCACTGTGGCCACTGGCCCTGAGAACACCCTGCCTGCCAGGGTCCTCAGTGGCTCTCTCTCTCTCTCACTCTTCTCTGCAGGTTGGAGAATGGCTGTGGGAATGTATCTCCTCAGACCAAGGTGCCTGTTCTGCCTCTTGTTTTCTCCCTCTGCCCAGCCCGGCTTCTTCCTCTGCCCCTCCAGCCCCGACACCCAGAGTGCCCTTGACCTGTGCTGGGTGCATCAGAGAAGGTCCTGTGAGAGCTCCTAAGTTTAAGGGGACACCTTCATTCTTACCCTAAGGCGCTTTTATTCCTTTGGGAGGTGACTCACGAGGCCTGCAGTTGTAGCTGGGAGATGAGACAGGTGACTGGGTTCATCTCTGAGAGCCAAGGGTTTCTGGTGGGTGGTGGCGTAGGAGCTCACATGGTCTGAAAAGGCTTGCCCCGGGGCTCCAGGTGGCCAGCCCACTCCCAGCTGAGGCTGGGGACGAGGTGTGGAGTTGCGACTGGAGTTAAGATTTGGTTGAAGAGTAGCAGGAGAAAGAACTGGAAAGAAGGGAGGCTGGGTTGGTCCTAGGGAAGTGAACTCAAAAGTGAGCACCATGGCTTCAGCCAGCCCCGCCAGCCAGAGGCTCCTTCCTGCTGTCCTCACAGATGGCCTCACCCCAGGACCTTTGCACTTGCCTTCTGCATGGGCCTTTTTTCTGCCAGCCTTTACCTGTTTAGACCCTGCTTGTTCTGAACAGAGCCAGAATGTGTGTCCCCAAGAGGTCTCCCCAAATCCCATCCGAGCATCCCCAGACGCCCTTTCTGGTTTCTTCAAAGCACTCTCCTCTTGTAGATGCTTTTCTTTGTTTGCTAAGGGAACTTGACTCCTCATACCTCCAACTCCTCACCCTGCTTTCTACGATTCTTCCTTTCTGCTCTTCCAATACTAGGCTCCTCCCCCCACGCCAGAACTTGTGATGTGTTGTATGTTCCTATCGGTCACGTCCCCCCAGGATGCAGGGCTGGACGTGAGAGACTTGCTTCTTCTGCCTGTGGAGCAGAGCTGTGAAACAGAGGCATCTGAGAAAGTGGGTGGAGAGATGACTTGCTGACGTACCCTGAGGCTTAGAGAGGTGTCCTGGGAGCTGACAGACAGAGCCCCAGGCAGCCCTAGAGGCTGACGAGGGGACCAGGAAGGGGGTCAGGGGCCAGAGTATCTCCTGCTTGTGAACCTTTTCGAGGTTAAAGGAGACAAGCGATGATGACTTCTGTCCCTAGCTCAGTGTGTCTCTACTCAGGTGGGTTAGAAGTGAGTGGCTGTGTACCTGGGGATGGGGGAACTTTTTTTTTTTTCCGTTTCTTTTTTTCGGAGCTGGGGACCGAACCCAGGGTCTTGCGCTTGCTAGGCAAGTGCTCTACTACTGAGCTAAATCCCCAACCCCAAGTGGGGGAACTTTTTTTTTTTTTTTTGTTCTTTTTTTTTCCGGAGCTGGGGACCCAACCCAGGGCCTTACGCTTCCTAGGTAAGCGCTCTACCACTGAGCTAAATCCCCAGCCCCAAGTGGGGGAACTTTTAAGGTAGGAGAGATGGCACTGGGGACCCAGAGGAAAGTGGTAAGCTTTGGGGAGTATCAAGGAGCATGAACTAGGAATTGCACAGCGGACCCCTGGAGAAGTCTGAAGCAATGGGTCACAGATAGGGATGTAACTTGAAAGCTGGGGCCCTGGTGAGCCCAGCACAGGTTCAGGTGCTCAAGTGGCACTCGTGGTAGGGACTCTGAGGAAGCTGTTTAGGAAGGGGCAGGGGGTAGGGGGCAGCTCCATTTAGAGGCAGAGAGAAAGTACCAGATTTGGAGAGAGTCGAAGCCAGGTGAGCCCATGTTAGGACCGCTCACAGGGAGGCTGTCTGGCATTTGCGGACCACTGGGACAGGGCAGCTCTTGCAGGACGAGGGCACAGGGAGAGCACGTTTCTAGCCACGTAGCAGTGGCTGTGTGGCCTTTAGCCCATCACTTAACTTCTCCGAGCCTCATTTATCTCGTCCACAAAATGAGCACTAAAAATATTTTTTCTCCAAAGGACTACTGTGAATATTAAGACGCCCAGAACAATGCCCACTTTGTAGCAAATGCTAGCTGAGGGAAGGAAAGAAGAAGCAGAAAAAAACTGGGCCCAGGCATTTTCATCCCAGAACAGCCCTGGCCCTGTTTATGGAGGTGGCTGAACACACCCCTCCCCTCGTATCAGATGACTGGCCTGCACTTGACCTCTGGGTCTCCTCGAGCCTGGCTCCCTGCCCTCCCTAGACTTTGGGTTCGGGCGACCAGCAGAGCCCCTGGCAATATGATGTTTTGGGGGTCCCCGCTGGTCGCCACCACAAAGGCCCTCCCTGACTTTGCCCTGTATGTCGTCCGTGGACTCTGGAGCCTTATTCCTTTTCCCCTTTCAGGCCCGGAATGCACCTGTTTGGTTTCCTAACCATGAGGAACCCCTCCCAAGCAGCGCTGGGGCCATCCGAGTCGGGGACAAAGGTGGGTGGGATAAATAAGCAAGCTGGGCGTAGACTGTGTCAGCATTGCCATCTCTGTCTCCCCTGCCTGGCTGGTGTCACTTTGGGCTAGGGGAGGACATGTCCCTGCAGCCTTTACTGCAGCTGCCAAGCGGGTCAGCCACCTGTGCTCCTTCCCTAGGACTCCCCACTGGGCTTTGGCACCAACCTACTTTGCTTCTCCTTGTATCCCCCTTTCCTGCCCTATGGTTGTCCTTTGGCTGCTCCCCCTAGGGAGGGGAGACCAGGCAGCAGCTTCCAGCTCATCCCCTCCTCCTCTCCAGTCCCCTATGACATCTGCAGACCCGACCACTCGGTGCTGACCCTGCACCTGCCGGTGACAGCCTCCGTGAGGGAAGTGATGGCAGCTTTGGCCCATGAGGACCACTGGACCAAGGGGCAGGTGCTGGTAAAGGTCAATTCTGCCGGTGGTGAGTTGTGTCTCTGCATTAACTCTCTACCCTGGGAGAGAGCGCCCTCAGACCCAAACCCACAGCCTTGAATTCAGAGTGTTGCTTTCACACCCTGAATTTGGGGCAGGATTACCACATCTCCTCTGGCTGTTTCAGAGGCAATGCTCAAGACCCAGCTTGCTGGCTGTGGCTCCCAGGGTGGGGTGTGTGAGCTCCTCATTTGTAAAGCATAGGTAGTGAGAATTCTGTGAGAATTAAACGAGGAAAGCATTTAGGATGCTCTCTGACATCTGCCCTTCTTATACACTCCTTCATTCCCATCACTGTCTCGAAAGAGGAAATCTTTTCTTTTTAAAGATTTATTTATTATGTATAAGTTACACTGTTGCTGTCTTCGGACACACCAGAAGAGGGCATCTGATCTCATTACAGAGAGAGCCACCATGTGGTTGCTGGGATTTGAACTCAGGACCTCTGGAAGAGCAGTCAGTGCCCCCCCCCCCAGCTGGGGACCGAACCCAGGGCCTTGCACTTGCTAGGCAAGCGCTCTACCACTGAGCTAAATCCCCAACCTGCAGTCAGTGCTCTAATCCACTGAGCCATCTCTCCATTCGGAAAGAGGAAATCCTATCCCCTCTTTACAACCATGGAAACCAGCAAGGTCCCTGAGCTAATGGAGTTAGTGAGCATGTGGCTAGCCTTCGATTTTAGGTAGTCTTATTGTCACTCAGCAGATCTCCTAGTTTGCTTTCTGGCTTTGTGGTAAAGAGCATGATCAAAAGAAATTTGGGGAGGCAAATGTATAGCTCAGTTTACAGCTTAGCAGCCCCCTGTGAAGGGAAGAAACATCTGCCTGCTTTCTTATAGGACCCAGGGCCACATTCCCCCGTGGCACCGCCCACAGTGGGCGGAGCCTTCCAGATCACTCGTTAATCAAGAAAATGCCCCACAGGCTTGGGACAGGCCAGCCTGACAGAGGCATTTTCTCACTTGAGGTTCCTTCTTCCCAGAGGAGTCTAGCTTGTGTCAGGATGATGAACTAGCCAGGATTGCAAACACTTTAAAAATAAGGTTTTTTAAAAAATAGCTTTAGTTTTATTTGATGTATTGGTTGTTTTGCGTAAATGTACGCCGTACATGGGTTTGATTCCCGTGAAAGTCAGAAGAGGGGGTTAGATCTCCTGAAACAGGAGGTACAGAAGGTTGCGAGCCACCAAGTGGGTTCTAGGAATAGAACCCAGGTCCTCTCCGAGAGAGACCAGTGTACTTAACTGCTGAGCCACCTCTTCGGCCCTGAGAGAAAACATTTTGAAGGGTCAACTATGTAAGCAGGAATGGGCTATGTGCTAGAATTACTCCAGCAACCAGGACAGAACTGCAGGATGAGGGTGAACATAGACTCCCGGGGCCAGGAGAGAATTCCATATTAACTGCTACCCAGCGGAGAGACCTTGGGCCTCTCTGAGTCTCCATTTCCTTGTCTGCCAAGCGACTGCATTATTCTGAGAGTCTCCTGTAGCCCTTAGACTGCAGATGCCCATTAGGCATGCAACCCTGAGTCTAGCACATCTCTGCCTAGACGCCTGTCTATGTTCTCAGGACCTACTTTGGGAAAATTTGGCATGTTAAAAGCCATTGTTGTCTTTGAGTAGTGTAGCCTGGACAGTCAGAGCCCAGCAGTCAGGAACTGTGGCAGTCAGGGAACTGTGGCAAGAGAAAAGCCCTCACCCTTCAGGAATCAGCCAGTGGCACTAGAGCTCACCTGTGTGCTCAGCTCTGGGAAGCAATGCCCTCTGGTGGCTACCTGGTGAGTTACTGCTGGCCAACGTCCTCCTTTATTGAGATCTTACTATGTGGCAGTCATTTTTCAGACCACTGATGGTCACTAACCAGTGCTCTATTACAAATCTCCGTAAGTGTCCACTTGTGTATAAGTTATATATAAAACCACTTCCTCAACATGGGATAATAAAGCTATACATGAAATAGAAGAAATGGATTAAAGGAAGAAAATAGAGGGGCTGGAGAGATGGCTCAGTGGTTAAGAGCACTGACTGCTCTTCCAGAGGTCCTGAGTTCAATTCCCAGCAACCACATGGTGGCTCACAACCATCTGTAATGGGATCTAATGCCCTCTTCTGGTGTGTCTGAAGACAGCTACAGTGTACTCGGAGAAATAAAATAAATAAACCTTTAAAAAAAAGAAAGAAAATGGAGGGAATTGGATTAAATAGAAGAGCTAACTTTTTCTCTGGACACATGAGTGGTCTTGTATGCTGTACTTTGGAAGCCACTGGTCAAAGACTCAAAGCACTGTTTAGTTTATAATGGATAAAAGTCAACATTTAGAGGTAGATAGGACGTTTCCTAATTTCCAGAGGGCTCTTTATTCATGTCTTTTACCTGCAGCAGCCACACATATAAAAATGACCTGGGAAGTGGTTGGGATGAGTCCTACAGGCTTCCGTTTATGGAGGAGGAAATGGAGGGTCAGGAATGTTGACGTCTTATCCGCAGTTGCCCAGTCTCAGTTGCTACCTGAGTCAACGCTACAGGCAGTGTCGAGGTCTGGGCACGAGTGCCTGTGCGTTTAGAGTCTCTACCCGGCCATTGCCAGAAGAAGAAAACTTTCAGATAGGCAGGGCCTCCAGCTGCTCCCTGGCCTCCATCCCACCCACCTCCCCTCAGCACAGCCTCTGCTGTCTTCACAGATGTCGTTGGCTTGCAGCCAGATGCCCGCGGTGTGGCCACATCCCTGGGGCTCAATGAGCGGATCTTTGTTGTCGACCCACAGGAAGTGCACGAGCTGGTAGGGACGGGCAGGCTGCCAGAGCCTGAGAAGCTCTGGGACCAGGAGGCAGGGTGGGTTCTGGGGGATGGCCACAGAGGCGAGAGGGAGGCGTTTGGCTCTGGCTGCTCCACAGGGAAAAGGGAGGGATGGCCACAGCACTTGGAGATGGCCAAGGGGAAAGAGGGGCTAGCTCTAGACCCTGACTCCAGAGGCTCAAGCCAGAGTTCCAGCATGCTAGGCCTGCTGTTAGCTGTCAGAACAGCGACCCCTCAGGAGAGCCTGCTTTTCACCGTTCTCGGACCTGAGAAGCCTCTCTACTTTGCGATGCCCCGTCTGTCCGTTGTCCCTCTCACCGCAGGCAGAGTCTTTGTCCCAGGTCCTCCCTGTGTCTGAGCATTCTTCTCTTGCAGACCCCACACCCTGAGCAGCTGGGGCCCACTCTGGGTTCTTCTGAGATGCTGGACCTAGTGAGTGCCAAGGACCTGGCAGGCCAGCTCACAGAGCATGACTGGAACCTCTTCAACAGGATCCACCAGGTGCTGGAGGTAGAGCTGAGGGGTGTGGGCAGGACACCGGGCCTGGCATGCTGACCTGGTCTTTACCCTGTCCAGGTGGAGCTGATCCACTATGTACTGGGCCCCCAGCACCTGTGGGACGTCACCACTGCAAACCTGGAGCGCTTCATGCGACGCTTCAACGAGCTGCAGTACTGGGTGGCCACCGAACTCTGTCTCTGCCCGGTTCCTGGCCCCCGGGCTCAGCTACTCCGGAAGTTCATCAAGCTGGCAGCCCAGTGAGTGCCTACTGGGACAGCGGAGTGTGTGAAGATGATGGGTATGGGGGGATAGTGGAATGTGTGGAGACAATGTGGTGTGTCGCCCGTCCCGTGGCCACCCTCACTTAACCCCCTTCCCTGCCCACTGTGTTGCCCAATCTGCCTTCCTTTTTGTTCCTGGGTTCCCAGTGCCTTTGGCTCTTTACTTGACCCACCCACCCTACAAAGGCATCCCTGGGGATTGGGCTGTTTCCTCTGAGGGTGTGTCTGGGTCTTGTGCTCACATCACAGCCTCAAGGAGCAGAAGAATCTCAACTCTTTCTTCGCGGTCATGTTTGGCCTCAGCAACTCGGCCATCAGCCGCCTGGCCCACACCTGGGAGGTAAGTGGCCCGGATCTGCCAAGGCCAGTCCTCTGACCTCCTGGGGGATGTTAGCATGGCTCTCTCTTCCCAGCCATGGCCCCTCACCTGTCTCACCTTCACAGCGTCTGCCCCATAAAGTACGGAAGCTGTACTCGGCCCTGGAAAGGTTGCTGGTGAGTGCTGAACCCATTCCCACCTTCTCTGGACCCTGGATCTTGGGCTTTTAAAGGCTTTCAGTGCCCACCTAGGGCCTGTGTCCCTCTGGCCTGTGGTTGTGGGAGCTGGCTGAGGGCATTCAGTATAGTGATGGGGGCTTTGTGGTATATACTCTACCCACTGTTATTCATGGAGAAGACGTTTGCCCTGGATATGAGACCACAGGAGGCCCAGGGATGTCATAGGTCTGAGATTCAAGAGTAGGCTCTGCCTGAGGGCTGGGCTGAGCTTGACAGCAAAGAGGTATTCCTTGAGGTAGTGAGCAGAAGACGCACTGTGTGTCAGGACCCACTGTGTGTCAGGTAAGAGGGTGTCACTGGACCCTCCGGGACCCTTAAAGGGCTGGCAGACCGGACTTGTAAGACAGACGGAATGAGGAATGAGACAGGGATAGAGCTTCCTGGAACTTTTGAAAGTTTCGTATCCTTCCAGAGTAGCAAGAGCGCCAAGGTGTTTTCAGCCTTGGGCATCAAGAAAACTGAGATCCAAGGGGCTCAGGGGGACACACCCACCAGAGAGGTAGAGAGGCTGAGAGGGGCCTCTGAGATTAATCACCATGAAGATTTCCTGGGGGGCACTGGGAACTGAGAAAGCTAGGCCTCATCACTGTCTGGTCTACAGACAGTAGTGTGAGGGGCGGCTGGTTTGTGGAGGTTGGCTTGGAGCCCCTCCAGTGTGGCCTGCGACCCAGGTGAGGATGGGTCTGTGGTGGACCATCATGTGTGGGATGAAAAAGTCCCCCTCAGGGAAGCCTTCTCTCCTTGCAGGACCCTTCCTGGAACCACCGGGTGTACCGATTGGCTCTCACCAAGCTCTCTCCTCCTGTCATCCCTTTCATGCCCCTGCTACTCAAAGGTAGGCCCTGGGCTCTCCGCCTCCATCCCTGGGCTTCATTTTCCCCTCAACACTGTGGCGATGACAGCTGAAGGGCTGACACACAGGGAGGGCTCAGCTAAATTAGAGGTTGACAAACTGAAAGAAGTTAGGGCGGGAACACAGCAGGGCTGAGAGCCAAAGGCTGTGGTTGATGCCCCAAGAGATACCAGGGAGTTGCCATGGCTCAGAGGCTGTTGCAGGCTGAACCGTGTGGTTGGGACAGGCTCTATGCTTCCCATGGTTGGCCTCTCACCTTCCCTGGGATGCAGGAGAGGAAGGCCTTTGGGGACTTATAAGCAACGAAAATCATCGCTTTGCAGACATGACCTTCATCCATGAGGGGAACCACACACTGGTAGAAAACCTCATCAACTTTGAGAAGATGGTGAGTTTGAGGACAGTGGGCTCCTACCTCCTGTGTTAGCTGGCAATGTGACAGTTGCCCAGGAAGGGGCAAAAGTGGGTGTCCACTGTTGGAACCTGAGCCCCAGACATGCATGCGAGTAACCCTAGTAGGGCAGGAGGCTAAGGCTGGTTTAGAACAGATTCTGTGTTTTTTTTTTTTTTTTTTTTTTTTTTTTTGGAGCTGGGGGGAAACAGCCTGGGCTTTAGAGAGCCTTGTTTGTTTTTTTTTTTTTTGTTTTTTTTTTTTTTAATAGCTCCTGCCTCATCTTACTGCACATGGGAGGGTCTGCCTTTAGCACTACTAAATGATAGCCTCAAACATCATACTGATCTGGGCTGGAGAGATGGCTCAGAGGTTAATGGCACTGACTGCTAATCCAGAGGTCCCGAATTCAATTCCCAGCAACCACATGGTGGCTCACAACCATCTGTAATGAGATCTGATCCCCTCTTTTGGTGTGTCTGAAGACATCAACAGTGTATTCATATACATAAAATAAATACATTTTATTTTTAAAAAAATCACACGGCTCAGTAAGAGTCCCTTCCAGCTCTTATCTCCTAGCCTTCCCCGATCTCTGTCTTCCAGCTGCTGCCTCGCTCCCATTGAGCGTCTGGATGTACTGGGTTGAAGCAGCCATAACCCTGTCTTTTATAGACACCCTAGTCCCTATCAGCGTAGTTCAAAGGGAGCTTCGCTCCCAGATCCCCATATGCAGGCGACACTCTTGACAGGCCAGATCTCTTGACTCTTGTGTTGTCCTCAGCGAATGATGGCCAGAGCCGTGCGGATGCTCCACCACTGCCGAAGCCACAGCACCGGTAAGAGGTGGTCTCCTGGGCGGGAGCCCCTCAGCACCCCCGGGGAGGCTCTGTGTGGCCGTCTCCCTGACTCTCCCCCTCTCTCTCTCTGCCCAGCGCCTCTATCACCACTCAGAAGCCGGGTTTCCCACATCCACGAGGACAGCCAGGCATCGAGAATCTCCACATGTAAGTGGTGGGACAGGGTACTGACAGTTGGCATAGCTGGGACAGAGCCGGACGCTTACGTACCGTACGTAAGCGTACGTACGGTACGTAAGTGTACAATACGTAAGCGTAGAGTTCGTTGGCACCTGTCTGGGAAAGTTACGGCCGCTAGCTCAAGCTAAGGGGGAAGTGCTGGAGGTGAAGCTCGTGTGCTAACTCCAACCTATGCACTTATCTGATGGGAGCTCATGCAGTTAAGGAGTAGTTGTAGCCAATGGTTCAGATCACAGTGCTTGCCCTGTGCTCACAGATAGATACATCCATGGTGATAATCCTCTGAGACTGGCTCAGTCCAAGGCAGGAAACACAGATGGCGACTTGGTTCTCCACTGTCCGCTGCCTCTCTCTCCACGCAGCAGCCACTATGATGAGTTTTGAGTCACTCCTGTTTTTATTTTATATTTTGCTTATTGGTTGATTGATTTTTATCTGAGACGGGCTTGCCTCATGACCCAGGCTGGGATTCCAAGCCTGAGCCATAGCCTGTGCTTTCATTTAAAACTAATAATAAAAAAAAGCCTTATCTCACACCTGCATGCACGGTGAACTTTTTGCAAGTTTTATTCTCATCGATGTGTGTATGCACCTGTGCATGTGTGTGAGGATGGATGCCATCCACGTGCATATGGGCGCACACGTGTGTGTGCGGTGGTCAAAGAACAGCGTTGGGTGGTCTTCCTTGGGCACCCACTCTCTCTTCTTTGTGAGAGGTCTCACTGACCTGGAACGTACCAGGCGTCCTAGGCTGTCGGGCTAGCCCCAGTGATCTGATCATTTCTGCCTCACCAGCATGGGAATTACAGCCGCCCAACACAACAAGCAGTTCATACCCTGAGCTATCCCTCCAGCTTTTGCTCCTTTCCCGTTTTGGCTTTGCTAGCCTGGAACTCATTATGTAGCCCAGGCTAGCTTCAAACTCATAAAGATCCCCATGCCTCCACCTCCTGGGTGCTAGGAGCAAAGGTGTGCACCACATGCTTGGATGTTTTTGCTTTTTTTGTTTTGTTTTTTGAAACAGGGCCTGGGACTCTCCATCCTCCTGCCTCAGCTCCTGAAGCTCCAGGATTATAAATGTGCACCACCATATCTGTTTTAGTTCCTACTATGCTGAGACTGTGGTGGGGTGTGGGGTCTTCTTTATTCAGACTTTGCAACCTCTGCCCTCCTGACTCTGTGGTGGGAGAGACAGTGGTCTGGGAACTGGCATTGAGAGGATGTGAGGTGGGGAAGAAGAGAGAGCTAAGGCTGCTTCCTGGAGAGAGGTAGGCACCGTGAAGTGGCCATGGCGCCTTGCCTCTCTGATGGTTCTCCCTTCCTCCAGGTTCCGAGCAGTCCCTGAGCACCCGGAGTCCAGCCAGCACCTGGGCTTATGTCCAGCAGCTGAAGGTCATTGACAACCAGCGGGAACTGTCCCGCCTCTCCCGGGAACTGGAACCATGAGGAAGGACTGGCTGGAGCAGGCACTTCTCTCAGAGAAAGCCAGAGCCTGTGCAACCAAGAGGTCCAGAGGCCAGCCACAGCTGGGCAGGGCTCTCCACAGAGCGGACTCAAGGCCCTGGAGTGGGCAGTGTCGAGGCAGCTGTCCTCTGTGATGACTGTCAGCTGTGAAGATCTTTGATGTTCACGGCCAAGGAAAAGGGGGCATTGAGGCCCCGGGAGGGGTAGGAAAGCTGGGAGGTGCAGGACTCTGGTTCAGTAGAGAGCCCTCCCATAGGGCTTTCCGCATGTCTGTATGTCTGTACATGCAGCTGTGCTGTCCATGGACGCCAGGCCCTGTGCTTGTTTTCACAGGGGCCAGCGAGCTTACATCTGCATGGGGTGTGTGTGTGTGTGTGTGTGTGTGTGTGTGTGTGTGTGTGTGTGTGTGTGTGTGAGAGAGAGAGAGAGAGAGAGAGAGAGAGAGAGAGAGCACTGGGTGGTGCCTTGCCTGGGAGAGGGTGGGGCGTTCTGCTGCTCTCACCACACATGTGAGATAAACAGCTGGGTGTGGGCAGAGCCGCTGCCTAGAGTGGTGGTCCCTGTGGAGTTGTATTGTTCCCATAAATTAACAAAGATATGTGTGTTCTGCAGCCTGGTTGTGTGGCAGGGAAAAGCCAGAGGAGGAGGTTGCTCCCTGGGTGCAAAAAAGCAGACCCACCATCTCGGGTTGGGCTCTAGGGAGGCTGACAGTTGCCCGATGGGCTCCAGTGTTGTCCCAGGCACACAGGGGATGTCGGCTCTCTGCAAACAACAACAACAACAGACTGTGAAAGTCCAGCTGCGGCTAATGTCCTCCACTTCCCCTCTCCTGCTGTACTCTCTCCATCTGCCCTTGATCCTGTTGGGTGTCATATGCTGAGCAGGGGGCCCCAAGGGGTTGAGGGGAGAGACACAGGCAGAAGACAGGGAGGCCTAACTGGTTTCCAGGAAATAGGAATGATTTGCCTTGGCGATGAGTGTCTTGTCCCACCCCACCCCACCCCACACAGGGACTGTGGAGGTTAAGGCCCTCTTTTCTCAGCCTCTGCAGTACCTGCCTGGACCCAGATTCAGGGTCTAGAACCTCCACGGAGGACTGTTACCCACTGTGCTCTTCTTGTTGGTAGCTAGACACATCTGATTAAAACCTTCCAGCCTTCAGGACGACCCTGAGTAAACTGGGGCTCGAAGGACTGCAGGAGGTGTGCTCACAGCAGCGGGCAAGAGGCAGCTGGGCAGCTCGTGCTTATCCTGCAGGTGCAGGAGTCAGGTTCAGACTTGACATACCCCACCTCCCCCTGGCCGCCACACTGCCAGACACTTCACTCTGAGTTCCCGTCGGCTGCTCCCAGGAGAGATCCAAGCTCCTGGCAAGAAGACAGCGCAAGGATGTTACACCTCGAGTCTAACGAGCCGGAGTATACTGATGTTCTTTCTTTGCCTTCATTTGTCCATCTGTGAGATGGGTGTGATACCTGGCTGTTAGCGACGAACAAGATAGCAGGTCTCGCCTCCCCGTGACTGTCCCAGTCCTGTGTCTGTGGCCTGGAGGACAAGCTGCATCTCCTGGAGTAGAGTCTGACACAGCTCTCAGGATGGAATAACTGCCAGGGATGACCAAACCAGTTCCCATGCCTGTGGGCAGGGAGGGAGGATCTGGTGGGAGAGACCAGAGCTGAGCAATCGTGAATCCAAGGCCCATGCATCAGTGAGTCAGGAGTCCCTGAAGCGCTCCTGTCCTCTAAGCCGTTGGCAGTGTGTCAGTCACTCTCAGCTCCTTGCTGTCCGCCCCGACTCCAGGGCGACACCAGCCCAGTGATGAGACAGACTTTGTCCTTCTTGCTGGACACGCCTACCTTCTGACCAGAAGGCTCCTTGTGGTCTCCAGCGTTGACAAGCTACAGCTTCCGAGCCACTCTACCCTAGGCTGGACCTCTTTAAGCCTGTTGGGAAAGACAGAAGAACAATTCTCTGGACAGGCAGGGAGCACAGACTTGGGAGACTGGAGGCTAAGAAAGAGTTCGGAGTCCTCAGAGCGGCAGTCCCCTGGTGTTCAGGAGAGGGTGGGGAGCCTGCTCCCGCTCCCTAGAAGCTCAGGGTGTGTATGTGTGGGTGGAGGTGAAGATCACAGGTCTGCGCATGGGAGGAGGCCTGAGAGCTAGCCTGTAAAAGACGTGTCACCTAAAGAGGCAGAACAGAGGTGTGCGTGTGCGTGTGCAAGCATGTGCATGTGTGTGTGTGTGCATACATGTGCTTGTGTACGTGTGCATGCGTGTGTGCATGTGTATGTTTGTATTTCTGTGTATATGTGTGTATGTCTTTGTGTGTGTGTGTGTCTGTGTATGTCTCCATGTATGTGTCTGTGTGTGTATGTCTTTGTGTATGTGTGTGTCTCTGTGCGTGTCTATGTATGTCTCCATGTATGTATCTGTATGTGTATGTGTATCTGTGTGTGTGGCTTTGTATGTCTCTGTGTGTTTGTGTGTGTATCTCTTTGTGTGTCTGTGTATGTTTCTGTATATGTGTATGTGTATCAGTGTCCTTGTGCCTGTGTATATCTGTGTGTCCGTGCGTGTGTCTAGTGAAGAAAAACAGAAAGGAAGGAAGTTTCATCGCACGTGTCTGTGACCCTCTCCTTTCCCTTATGGTCCCTGTAAGGGTTACAGCCATAGGACTTCACCAGAGGAGGTTTGCCTCTCTAGCAGTGCACACTGCCTGCTGACGGGGTAGATAGGTTGTACCCAGTCCTCCCCTGTCCTCCAAGCCATATTGCCCATCATAGGAGGATCAGCACCAAAGTGCCCCAGCTCAGAGTTCAGCTGGGAGGGAACTGGCTGCTTTCACAGGCTTCTTACCTCTCCGTCCCCGACAACCCTGAAACAGACCACTCTGGTTCCCAGGTGACAAGAACTAGACATTCCGATGTGGCTGCTGTTCATGGGCTTTGTCAGGATAACAATAGTCTGAGGCCTGAACGGTGCCTGTGTCCTCTCTTCACCAGACTTTCACATCTACAGCCTTATTTTTATCTGATGACAGAATAGCAGCTCAGGCTATTTTTACCTTGTTTCACAGTCAAAGGAACTGAGCTACAGAGAGATTTGCCTAAGGTCACCTAACGGCTTAATGACAGGGTGGCCGGGTGAAGTAACTGCGTTAAGTATCAGCCATGTCCCTGGCGTGCCCGGTGTCACCTCACTGAATGCCATTTTCTTCTCCTGTAGCAATAGCCCAGGCATGGAGCCCTTTCTCCCTGTCTCCACTGCTAGCATCTGATTTCCAGACGTGAAGGGAGGGTTCTGTAAACGAGCTGCCCTGACCTTCCTGGGTCGATCCACACAAGCCCACCCGGAGAGGAAGGTCTGAGAGTCACGTTTAGAGAGTAGGAAAAACCTCTCGTGGCTAGGTCTCACCTCTCGCCAGAAGACCTGAGGTCCAGAGCTGCTCTCACATTGAAAAGAAGACCCAAAGGGCCCTTCCGGCATCAGCTTGTGGAATATTGCCTCTCGTTGAGGTCAGTTCCGGTAAAACTGCCTGAGTTTCGGACGGGTGTGGTTGCCAGTGGCTGGAGCCAGCTCTGATCTTGCTGTTCATAATTCATCTCTTCCCCATGTCCATAGATACAAAAATTGGCCTTAGATGTCTGCTAGAGCCATGGCCCTGTTCACCTGGGCCTATCTACATATCCCCTGTTGATTAGGGGGATCCCTCTTTTTGATATTCGAGTTGTAGTCCTTCCATAGCCAAGCTGAGCACCTCAGGACGAAGGGCTTACAGCCCAGGCAGGTAGCCGTGTCCCTTGTACTGGGGATGAACTGGACTATGCTGGGAAGCCACACTGACTTAGCTACTGAGAGTATTTTCTCTCCCAGGCCAGAGGGGGACATCCCAGAACATCAATAGGGTAGAGGGGTGGATGGAACACGGGGAGGCGCTTTGGACCCCACACCCCACCTTTGGAAGGAGGAAGAAAGCTTGGGCTCCATGTGCTGGGAGCTGCGGATTCTGGTGGCTGTGCAGATGACGACTGGCCAGTGTGGCTCTCAGATTGGGTGCTAGAAATGTGCTCAGGACAGTGGCCACACAATTAACACTCCAGCAAAGCGGAAGACAGTATACTTGTACAAAAGGGAGCACGGTCCCTGATGCACGCAAGCGAAACTGGCGGGAGTTTTTATCCCCACGTGGGGTCCTGTACCTTACTCTAAGAGGCCAGAGCTCAGCCTCACATCCGATCTGCTAACTTAAAAGTGACACAGTTGATAAAGTGTCATTGTCCCCTGCAAGATAAGTTTTGAAAGAGCTTGAAACCTTCGTTACTCCTTAGGTAATGTCTGCCCTTATGGGTGCATGGGTGGGTGACTGGGTTTTCAAGAGAAAGCCTTATGACTTAGTAACACTTGAATGGACATTTCTAGTGTTCACTTAAAGGGGACAAACAATTGGCCCTAGGCAATAGTTGTAGAAGGGTGCTTGGGGTAAGGCCAAGGGTGTTGGCTAGGGAGACAGAGCATTTCGGCAGCTCTGGGGAATCCCAGAATTGGGGATCAGAGGGCAAAGTAGAACCAGGTCTCACTCAGTTCTGCCCGGAAGTCCTGAAATGTGCCCGTCCGGTATCCAGCAAGAAGAGCCCCTGGGTGGGAAGGCTCCGAGTGCCTCTTCTCTCGGGTCTTCACACCAAGCAGCTGCACGTGAGTGACCGCGGCCGCTGGTGTGCCACAGCACTGTGAGGAACGTTGGCCTCCCGGGGAGCAAGCGAAGGCTGCAGGCTGCACCTCAGGAGTCAGGCTCTAGCCAGTGAGTTAGGCAGTGTGACTCATTGGAGGACCTTTGGACCGAAACCAAAATTTTACATTTAAATTTACATTTATTTTTAAGACGGGACTATTTATTTTAAGACACGTCTCTATTTTAAATCAATCTCAATCTCTCTCTCTCTCTCTCTCTCTCTCTCTCTCTCTCTCTCTCACACACACACACACACACACACACACACACACTCATTCTATTTAAGTTGGGCCTTTTCCCCCTTGAGAGTAGGTCTCATATACTCTAGGCTGGCCTTGAACTCGATATGTAGCTAAGGATCACTTCAACCTTGCCTTCAAAGACAGGTTCGCTTGTGCGTCGGTGTGCTTACCATTTGTATGTATGCACACTTGTGTGAGTTCCTGTGCGCAGAGGAGCTCATGGAGGTCAGAAGAGAGCATCCGATGTCCTGGAATTCGAGTGAGCAGTTGTGAGTTGCCGCTATGTACCAGGAACCGAGTCTTTGCAAGAGCAGTGAGCACGCTTTCTTTTTTTAAATTTTTCCTTAGTGTACATTAGCTATACATAACAGTTGGATTCATGGGGTTGGGGATTTAGCTCAGTGGTAGCGCAAGACCCTGGGTTTGGTCCTCAGCTCCGAAAAAAAACAAAAAAGTTGGATTCATAGTGGCCTTCCATTCACGTGTGCCACCTCTTGGATTCTGGCTAACTCACCTTGTATCTGTTGTGCCACCATGTGCGGTGGCACAGTGACATTCCATTCTTACCAATCTGCAGGTCCATGGGTAAATGAAGGAATGTTTGAGAAAGGGAGAAACTCTTCATAACCTGACTCCGTAGTATAAAAATCAAGGTAATTTTGACAGAGTAGGCTTGCGTACGTGGAACGGGAACTGCTCCCGGCAGTCCTGTGTCTCGTCACCGTCCTTACGAAGCTAGAACAGTTGGACTGTGCCAACACACCCAGGGCAGGAAGCTGGTAAGGTGCCTCCTGCCAGCACCTGGCTCCTGCCCTGCCTAGGGCTGGTCTCCCTCTCTTTGCCTCACCTTTGCTCACAGCCGTGCTGTCTCCTTGAGGCTCCTTATCTCTGTCTGCCAGTCCCATCCCCGTCCCATCCCCGTCTTTGTGTGCGTGCTGAGCCTAGACTCTTTCCAAAGTGGGTGGGGGACCTGTGACAGTAATTTTACTTCATCAGCACTGTTGAGGTGTATAAAACAAACATTGGCAAGGTTGCCTGCCATTCCGCAAGTGTTTCAAGTATGCATGTCATTACTCTAGGATCCACAAAAAGAGCAGGAAACTATGTTACCAATTCAGAAGATGCTAGAATCCTGGGTTCTGTCTATCTCTGCCCTCACCCACCGTGCTGACTGCCCCTTGAATTTGTAGCACCAAAACTAATTATACCAGGGGTGGGTTAGTTTGATGTTGCTGTAGTAAAGCACCAGACACTGGTTACATTTATAAAGGAAAGAAGGTTACTTTTTGTTGTTGTTTTGAGACCAGGTTTCACTATGAAGTGTTTCACAAACATTTATCTTGATACTTATATCTTCTTGCCTCAACCTCCAGAGAGTTGGGATTTTAAGCATATGATGTCTGGCTTGGAAAGAGGTTGGAAGCTAGAAGTCCGAGATGATGTGGACTTCCATTGTTCCAACCCAGTGGCATATGGCGTCATAAGGAAGTGTTTGTAGGAAGTAGGCATCTGAGCTCTATAAGGTGGAGGGTCCAGGCTTGCCTGTGTCCCAGCCCCTCCTCCCAGGGAGAATAACTTTGGGGATCCTTCCTTAGTCCCTTCTGCAGACAGTGCCCCAGTGGTTTCCCACTGGGGGCTTTTTAACAAAAGAATTATTTATTTTATGTATATGAGTACACCGTCACTATCTTCAGACACACCAGAAGGCAGCATCGGATCCCATTACAGATGGTTGTGAGCCACTGTGGTTTTGATGGTTTGTGATGGTTGTGAGATGTTTGTGAGATGGTTGCTGGGAATTGATCTCAGGACATCTTGGGATGGCTGTACCAAGCAGCTGAGGGGACTTGGGACCCCCGTCTGAAGGAATTTCAGAGATGAGCCACAGAAATGGCCGGATGGGTACAAGGTTAAGTGGCAGTGCAGGGGTTAACTGGTACCTGACCTGGTGACTGACGTGTTGGGTACAATGAGATGACATTCGCAGCAGAGTCTTTGTCAGGAGGGTTGTCGGAGGCTGGAGGATGAGTGATAGACAGACAGACAGTGAGCAGGAGGGCGTTCTACTCAGAGGTCACTGTGGGTGTGGCTGCCTGAACCATATACACAGCCGGGGACTCTGAGAGAGTGGCCCAGGCAGTAACTAATTGTGATGCTGAAAGTCCGGCTGCCTGCAAACTTCAAAGGGAAAAGCAAGGGAAGCCCATTGTGCTGTGTTAACGTTCAAACTGCTGTAGGAAAGGAACCCACATGTGGCCAGCTGTAAGCCTTAGTGAGAGCAGATGAGGATGGTTGTGCTAGGCCTTCTTCCTAGGGCTAGGCCACAGCCTGGAGAGCCAGCATCTTTGTGTACTGGGGTCCCTCTGGAAGCTCAATCTGCCCTCCTACCCTTGAAATGTAATCCAGACCTCCCAGAGCTGGGACAGTTGAAAGTTCTTCCAGACTCTGCTGTGTTGACATTATTTGGTCTTGGTTTCACAGGACCAGCATGGTATGGTAGAACAGGCTGGTCTGTGGGTGGGGGTGGGGGGGGCGATCTCTCTCTGATCCTGCAAGGTTCCCGCTCCCAGTGAGCCCAGTGAGCAGAGGACTATTATGGGTTCATGTGTATTTTTTTTTTAAGGTTTATTTATTTTATGTATGTGACTACACCATCACTCTCTTCAGACACCAGAAGAGAGAGTCAGATCCTATTACAGATGGTTGTGAGCCACCATGTGGTTGCTGGGAATTGAACTCAGGACCTCTGGAAGAGCAGTCAATGCTCTTAACCGCTGAGCCATCTCTCCAGCCCCTCATGTGTACTTTTTAACCAGTGGAAGGCAATAGTTTCAGGAAGACCAGAGCCCAGCGACTGGGGAGACAGCTTGCTGTGAAAACACAAGAAACTGAATTAGGATCCTGAAATAAATATACAGACCAGACACAGTAGTGCCTGAATTTGCAGATCCCAGAACTCCTTAGGGAATATGGGAGGTGGTGCAGACAGGAGAATGCCTGGAAACTCACAGGCCAGTAAGCCTGGCAAACACAATCAGAGTCTATAGAGATCTTGTCTTAAACAAGAGCCAACACCCGAGGTAGTCCTCTGACCTCCACACGTGTACTGTCACATGCATGTGCCTGCACTCATACACGAAAACATAGGCCCACAAATACACAGAGAGAGACAGAGAGACAGAGGAGAGACAGAGACAGAGAGAGACAGAGAGACAGACAGAGACAGAGAGACAGAGAGACAGAGAAACAGAGAAACAGAGTCAGAGACAGAGAAACAGAGAAAGGCAATGACAGAGAGACAGACAGAGACAGAGAGACAGAGACAGAGAGACAGAGAGAAAGAGAGAGGCAGAGAAAGAGATTATACACACACACACACACACACACACATATATGTGTGTGTGTGTGTGTAGGTTATAGGTAGGTAACTAGATCAATAGAATAGATATATATAGATATAGAATAGATATGTGTGTGTGTGTGTGTGTGTGTGTGTGTGTGTGTGTGTGTGTGTGTGTGTGTAGGTTATAGGTTCTCTCACAGAGAGAATTGTTAAGGCCTTAGTATAAAATGGCGGCTTGATAGCTATCACCAGACAGGATACCCACTCCGCACACCTCTGATGGCTGCCTGACCCCGGCCCTAGCAGCCTTGGCCTCTTCCCCTTAGCATTCTTACCCCTCAACCTCCACCATGCCCCTTCCTGGATCCTTCCCTACGCTGTCCTAGTCTTTTGGAGTTTCCAATGGTGGCTCCCTGGAAAAACTTGTCAAGATAGAAGCCTATGTGAGCATCTAACTGCAGGAGAAGCGAGGATGAGGAGCAGTGGGGTTCCTAGATGGCCAGCAGTTAGGGAAACCTGTTGGGGTGCGTTCCACCTTTTCCGGGTGCTTGTACACAATTATGTGAACATCCCTCTTAGGGTTTCTATTGCTGTGGTAAAACAACCCAGAACAACTTGAGGAGGAAAAGGTTTAATTAGTCTTACAATCCTCAGGTCAAGGTTCATCACCGAGGGGAGGAACCTAGGGTAGGAACCTAAAGGCAGGAGCTGATGCAGAGACCACGGAGGGATGCTGCTTACTGCCTTGCTCACCCTGGCTTGCTCAGCCTGCTTTCTTATACAACCCAGGACCTCATGCAAGGGTGGCACTGCCCACAGTGGGCTGGACCTCCCACATCAATCATCCACCACAGAAGTGCCTCACAGTTTTGCCGATGGGGGCATTTTCCTAGATAAGATTCCTTCTTCCCAGATGACCCTAGCTTGTGTCGAGTTGCTGTAAAAACTAGCCAGAAGAGAATCCAAGTTCCCCCACAAGTCATCTCTGCACGAGGGAGCTGATGAATGTCTGCTTAGTGTCCTGATGGCTACCCCGCCCCCAGATTCCTTTCTATTTCTCTCTATACCAATACATCATAGGTGTAAAGTCCTAGGGGTTGGGAGTGAGATCTTTGAGGGTAGACAAGCAGACCAGAGAGGATATACCCCAGCCTCCTCAGGAATGATGGCATTCGAGGGAAAGTCCCACAGGCACTTGGGATCACGGAAGGGATTTCTACACTGAGTGAGAAATGCAGCAGCTTTATGACCACAGCAGTTCGAATGTGAATCTAGAATTACAGTCTCCAGCAGGCCTGGTCTGTGACTGGAGGGAGGTAGGTGGGTGTTTAGAGTAGATCACCCGGAGATGAACACATCGGTGTCTCTAACTTGAATAAAGAACCTGCCTAACTAGGTCCGACTTGCTGCGTCTGCTAGTGTGGCCTATTTTCTAGCTACAGTACCTGCTTTAAACATCTGGCATCACCTGCCTGCTTAGTCACCTTCTCTCTGGCTTCAAACAGCTGTGGGGCTCCACCTCCTATCCACCTGCCATCCATCCCTCCCCTTTTCCTTCCTGGAAGGATCTAGCCACACCAGACCCACAGGTCCTGGTGTCTTTAAAAGGATCTGCCTGGGGGAAATCGGCTCATCTGGGCACTGCAACGTTCACTCTGACTGTAGTGGCGAGCCCAACGGCCGTTCTGCTGTGGCTGCCATCATGAAAGCCTGTGTCCCTTTAATAGTGGCTATGCTCTGTGGCCTAACCTGGGCTGGTAAGTCGTTCTCTGGGAGTGGGCATGGGAGTAGGCTGGGTTGCCTAAAGAGCGGAGAGTTGGAGCTAACAGACGATAATTGCCGTCCTAACCCTGCGCACCATTTTGACCTGTCCTTGCTCGAGGTCACGGGATCAGCCTCTGAATTTGGCTAGAGATGTAGAGGGAGGGCAGGGCTGAAGTCTTGGAGGATCAACTCCAACACCACTAAAAAAAACCAGACTCCATACTTGGCCGAGCTTTTGATCTCTTAGGGCCACTACATGGTTTAAAAGGGAAGGAGGTTGCTGAGTTGGGGTTACCTGGTTGCCTTGGTCACTCCCTCCTCGGCTGCCTGGTGATAGGTGGGTGTTAGGGGATGGTGGGCTCATGAGGAAGCCAAAGCCCTTGACTCAGAGGCGAGCCCTGTCCTATTTGAGACGAACAATAGTTAGAGTGACGGGGGTTCACCCCAAGTTAAGGGGGCTGAATGGTAGAGGAGGGATGTGCCTTGCCTTAGCAGGTAGTGCTGGAAGGAGGTGGGAACTGGAAAAGGAAAGGGACACTTTCCTGTTCCTTTTCAGCAGCAAAAAGCTGCTGCCACTGCAGTGTTAATGAGTGGGTGGCAGGGAGGAGAGCCAAGGGAGGGGGCTGAGCTGAGGGGTGTGGGCAGAACCCTCCTCTGAGGAGTCAGAGTTCCTGCAGTTCCAGACTTCCAGGGTGTTCCTGCCTTGGACTGTTGAAAGGATCTGATAAAGCTGGAGGACCAGTCGAGGGCTCAGCCCGCTGGGACATGTTGGGGTTGTAGCATAAATACTTCTAGGAGGAGCTGACTTTTGCTCTCTTCCCCATCAGGGGATGCACCGAGAAACCCCAGTGGGATTCCTAAATAGGAAAGGCGTGGAGGAGAAAAGCCATTCCCACGGCTCTCAACACTACATGCCCTCTTTGAGGACTCAGCTCTCTGCCTGGGCCCTAGAAACGGAATGGAAGAGGAGGAAGGGGGAAGGGAAGGCCTGGGACCTTCCTTACCTCAGGTCTGCCCACCATGGGGATAAAGAAGAGTGTGTCGGAGGATGGTGGGGGCTTGGGATAGGACTGCACAGGAGACCTCTGGTCCTCGGAGGAGGTCCCTGAGGGCATGGCCGTAGTGGTTTCAGAGGTGCAGGCAGCCCTGGGCTACTGGGCTGAAAGTGGTAGTTAAGCCTCTGTTGTTAATGAATGGGAAGTGAAGGCAGAGTGGATGGGGAGACACCAGCAGGCAGGAGTGAGCATCCATCCACACCAGGGGTCACGGCCAGGCACTGGCCACGGTCTGGAAACCAGGTCCCTTCCAAGGCCTTGGCTGGTTCAAGCGAGCAGAGGTAGGAAGCTGGTCTTGGAGGTGAAGGTTTTTGGTTCACTGGGTTTCCATGGTAATAACATCTGTGTTTCCCTGAGAGACGAACATGTGGGGATGCCTCGGTTGTCGAAGGGCCTGAGGGCTGGCGTACAGGGATCTTCTGTCTATACAGGCTTGGTGCCCACCTTTATTGACGGCCAGTGGGGAAAGGGTGTAAAGGGTGCGGCGTGCTATGGCCTGAGAGGATACAGAGAACTGTAGCTCCTCACAGGGGAGGGAATCGGGGTTCTGAATGGGGAGTGGAAGGCGGACCCGGGGCTGGGAGGACAGACAAAATGAAGGACGGCCTAGGAGAGGTAGAGATGAGGCAGAGGGGTGAGGGACACAGGCTGCTGGAATAGTGATGTCAGCCCTAGCTCGGTGAGTGAGGCTTTGTGACAAAGGGAGGCACTGGGTAGGAACCGGAGTCACAAGGAAGAGTCATCTAATGTCCCCAGTGCAACACACACTGCTACCCCCATGACACAGGGTTACCTCGAAGCAAAACAAATTCACAGAGGAATGTGAGACCGGCTGGCATCGGGCTCTCACTGGGAACAAAGCTCTGAGGAGGCAGAGATGACAAACCCACATAGCATGGGCCACTGGGAGAGCTCTCCTGGACTCCGCAGCCAGCCATTCAGTTGTCCTCAACTCCTGCCAGCCCTAGACCGCACTCGGTGAATTCCATCCTGGGTGTTCTGCCAGGATGGTAGGGCAAGCAGCTGACCCAGCCTTCCTGCACTGAGCGCTTTTTTCTTAAGACCTTGGCATTTAGGTGCCAAGCGAGATGACTTAAGATTCATGAAGGGTTCCCTGTGTGCTTGGATGCAAAAGTGGCCTTGGGCTTGGCCTCCTTTAGGGACAATCCTCTGGATCAGTGCCCTGTCTTCTTGGGTGTGTTGGAGGCCCTGTGCTCAATATGCAATGGCCTCAGGACCTGGTTTAACCTGGACCTGACACCTCTCTCAGATGTGAAGAATAGACCCATAATGACGATGATGTCAGCTGCTAAAACATCCCATTGCACACGTGCTAACAACCAGCTCATAGCATGGCCCAGCTGAACCGGGGGAGGGAGTCAGGGGAAGTAGTTTGTGTGCAGGTTCCCTGACCAGGGCCGATTGCCGATTGCCACAGCCAGGCTGGACATCTGCCACCTCCGATATGGACGTGGAATGTTGCCGCTGTTTATTTACATAACAAATACCGAAACGGTTCTGTCCTGTGTCGCACGCCACAGAGAGCGCCTTGCCAATGCTAACTCTAAATTCTTGAACACAGTCTACGAGATAGAATCTGATTTTTTCCCCCCATTTTTACAGATTAATAAAAACAGAGACACAGAAAGTTAAATCCGGCTCAGGGTCACACAGCCGAAAGGCATGATAACCAGGATTCCAACCCAGAGTCCAGCCTCACCCCGCTGTGCACCCCTCCTCAGGTGTGCTGTGATCCCAACTCACCCGAGTCTCACCCGAGGCAAAACCTATTCTTTCTCCCTTCCTGGTCTGGGTACATGCTCAGCGGGAAATGTCATCTTAGTCTAGTGCTTGCCCAAATATCAATACAAAAGTGATACTTTATCAATCGGTTTAGTGCAAGCTCCTTCTTGCTGTGACTCTAAGTTCAAGGGCAACTCCAGCACTAGTCTAAGTTGGGTTTGTATTTCCTGATTGGCCCAATCCAGGCGCTCATGGTGGTTCTCCTCTCTTCCTCTCCTCTCCTCTCCCTCTCTCCTCCTCTCCTCCTCTCCTCTCCTCTCCTCTCCCCTCCCCTCCTCCCCTCCCCTCCCCTCCCCCTCCCTCCTTTCCCTTCCCCTTCTTCCTTCCTTCCTTCCTTCCTTTTCTTTCTTTTTCTTCTGAGACAGAATCTGATACCGTTCAGGCTGACTTTGACCTTGTGTTAATTACCAAGGCTGGCCTTGAACACCTGATCCTCCTGCTTCTCTCTCACAAGCCCTGGCATTATAAACACGCCCCTGGCTTCTGACTCTGATCCTGTCATTCTGCACGGTCCTCAGCCTAATCCCTAAGCCCAGTGTTCTTGACACGGAGCCACCGCAAAAACACCCTAAGAGTGGAGAGACCCCTCCTCTACCTCCTGCCCCCCCATTTGCTGTAGTAGTGGGCATAGTGGGGGATGATTTCTCTTTTACAGTGGTAGAGCTTGTATTGTTCTTTGAAAAAGTTCTGGTCGTTGCCAGGTGTGTGTGTCTGTGTGTGGAGTAGAGGCAAATGGGTAGCTGAGTTCAAGGCCAGCCTGGTCTACAGAGTGAGTTCCAGGACAGCCTGGGCTATGCAGAGAAACCCTGTCTTGAAAATCAAAACAAAACAGAGAAAACAAAACAAAAGTCCTGGACATAAGCCTCTTGTGACCAAAAGCTTGCCTCTGTAAGCGGTTTGTCTGGAGCAAGGGATGTGGTCCGCGGTTGCATAACAGAATCCTGTCCCAAAGCCCAGTTCTCACCCACATTGGCCTCATTCCCCACCCAAGCACAGAATGCATTCCAGAGGCTGGAAAGAGCAGAGATGGGACAGGGGAGTAGAGTGGAAGGAAGGGTGAAAGGGGGAGAGGGGAGAAGACCAGAGGACCAGAGAGTGGGGAGGGATGGCCTGAAAGGCGGCCTAGGGGAGTGACATGAGACTCAGAGACAGCAGTAGTGGCACTCCTTCATCTACAGGACAGGCCAAAGGACCTTGTCCAGGCCGCTGACTTTTTGTTCAGCCTGGTGGGAGTTGAAAATCTGAAAATTTTTCACCCCCAAATGAAGGTTTCTTTTGGCAATCTGGAGGCCCTGGCTACATCCGCTGTGTCTGGGAAGTGGCCGTAGACTCTGGTCAGGTCCCGGCTGTGACCGCTCACACACTGCCTCTTTGCTAGTTTCTGTCATGAATCCGTCAAGTCAACAGGCACCTGAGTCAGAGCCTCGGCTTGGTGCTCTGAGCCTGGGAACATGTGGGGCAGGACCAAGAGTGGGGAAGGCCTATGCCGAGTTGACAGGTTGTAAGCATACTTGTCCTGCAGGCAGCAATGACCTCCTCTATCTGTCCCTGAGCAATCCTGAAGGGGCAATTTAGGGAAAACATCGGATCCCTGAAGCACTGAACTGGTGGTCTTGACTGTCATAGGAAACCTGGAGTCCTGTGCATCTCGCTGTAATGAGAGATTTAACCGGGATGCTGTCTGCCAGTGTGATCGCCGGTGCCCCCAGCATGATGACTGCTGTGACGACTATGAACATCTGTGCACTGGTGAGACATCTGTGGGATGAATGGTCAGAGATGAAGCAGGCCAGACTGTGTGCACGTCTGGACTGGTGTTTGTAAGTCCAGAGCAAGGTTGGGAACCAAGGAGAGGGTTCCAGGACCCAGGAGGAGAGCGCGGACAGCAGAGATTACAAGATTACAAGGGTCAGGGATTTGGTGACCGCTCGTCTCAGGCTTTCTAGAAGTTTCCTAAGGTGAAGTAGGGCAGATACTATGACTTAGACGATCTGTGGGAACCGTCAGGATTAACAGTCTCTTGAAAGCTTAAGTTCTACCCCCCTCCCCACCAATAGGAGGACAAAATGACGATTTGGTAGATATGAGATTGTTCACTATTGGTCACACAGGTAAGTGTGTGGAAAGCACACACATAAGTGGAAGGCAACACTCACGATCTTCGTGAACTGGGGAAAATGGCATGGCCTCTGTGACATCATAACACAGACCGTGCTTCTCCAGAGAACCCACTGAACAGCTTTAAACTTCCTTTCCAATGCTGGGTGTAATAGCACACCACTTAAAATCCCTGCGCTCTGGGAGGCAGAGGCAGGTGGATCTCCATGAGTTGGAAGCCAACATGGTAGACACAGTCAGGTCCAGGACAGCCAGGGGCTACATAGTGAGAATCTGTCTCAAAATAACAACAACAATAACAACAAACAAACAAAAGTAAGGCATGCCCTTTCCTAAAGGGCCATTTATTTCTCTATCAGCACAAACTCGAATGTACTTCCCCCTCCTCTGTACTGGAGATTGAACCATTGGTGGTGGTGGTGGTGGGGTCTCAGATCTATGAGATAGGTTCTCGTCTGAGATAGATCTATGAGATAGGTACTCATCTACTGAACTGTACTCTCAGCTCATTTTCTACTTTTTATTTTGAGACAGGATATGAGTAAGTTTCCAAGGTCAGCCTTGAACTCATTATGTAGCACAGGCTGGCCTTGAACTGTGACCTTCCTGCTGCAGCCTGCCAAGATGCTAGGATTACAGGCTCTTAACACCCAGGCCCAGTAAATACTGGTTGACAAGTCGTTTTTTTTAAATATTTTTCATTTCTGTGAGTGTGTGAGTGTGAGGTGAGGGAGTGTGTGTGGAGTGTGTGAGTGTGTGGTATGTGGTGTGTGAGTGTGAGTGTGGGTGTGTAACTGAGGTGTGAGTGTGTGAGGTGTGTGTGAGTGTGGGCTGTGGTGGTGTGTGTGAGTGTGAGTTTGAATATGTGAGTGTGAGTGTGGAGTGTGAGAGTGTGAGTGTGAGTGTGTGTGTGTGTGCTGTGTGTGTGGTGTGTGGTGTGTGAGTGTGGAGTGTGTGGTGTGAGTTGTGAGTGTTTTTTAAATGTGGGTGTTTGTGGGTGTGAGGTGTGTGTGGGTGTGAGGTGGTGGGTGAGTGTGTGAATGTGTGTGTGTGGTGTGAGTGTGTGTGTGGTTTGAATGTGGGTGTGGTGGTGTGTGTGTGAGTGTGTGTGTGAGTGTGTGTGGTGTGAGTGTGTGAGTGTGTGTGTGTGTTGTGTGTATGTGTGTGGGTGTGGTGTGTGTGTGTGGTGTGTGTGTGTGTGTGGTGTGTGTGTATGTGTGTGGTGTGTGAGTGTGTGTGGGTGTGTGTGTGTGTGTGTGTGTGTGTGTGTGTGTGTGTGTGTGTGTGTGTGTGTGTGTGTGTGTGTGTGTGTGTGTGTGTGTGTGTGTGTGAGTGTGTGTGTGTGTGTGTATGTGTGTGAGTGAGTGTGAGTGTATGTGTGTGTGTGTATGTGTGTGTGTGTGAGAGTGTGTGTGAGTGTGAATGTGTGTGTGAGTGTGTGTAGGTGTAGCTGAGAAGGCCACAAGGTGATGGTTCTCTGGAACTGGAGTTACGGGCAGTTGCAAGCTACCTGACATGTGTGCTGGCATCTAACTTCCTCTGGATATGCAACTGCTCTTTCTTTTTAAAAATTTTTATTATATATTTCTTTACTTACATTTCAAAGGCTATTTCCCTTCCCGGTTTTCTGTCCATAAGCCCCCATTCCCTCCCCTTCCCCTCCCCCTTACAGATATTCCCCCTATACATCCCCCTTACTGCCCTCCCCCATATTCCCCTGCACTGGGGGTCCAACCTTGGCAGGACCAAGGGCTTCCCCTTCCACTGGTGCCCCAACAAGGCTATTCTCTGCTACATATGCAGTTGGAGCCCTGGGTCAGTCCAGTCTTTCGGTAGTGGTTTAGGCCCTGGAAGCTCTGGTTGGTTGGCATTGTTGTTTTTATGGGGTTGCAAGCTCCTTCAACTCTTTCAATCCTTCCTCTAATTCCCCCCAAGGGGGTCCTATTCTCAGTTCAGAGGTTTGCTGATAGCATTGACCTCTGTATTGGACATGCTCTGGATGTGTCTCTCAGGAGAGATCTAAATCCGGTCCCTTTCAGCATGCATTTTTTAGCTTCATCAATCTTATTTAGTTTTGGTGGCTGTATATATATGGGCCACATGTGTGTCAGGCTCTGAATGGCCGTTCCTTGAGACACTGCTCTAAACTTTGCTTCCATATCCCCTCCTATGGATATTTTCCCCCTTTTAAGAAGGAGTGGGAGCATCTGCATTTGGGTCATCTTTCTTCTTGAGCTTCCTGTGGTCTGTAGATTGCATCTTGGGTAATTTGAGCTTTTTGGCTAATATCCACTTATCATTGAGTGCATACCAAGTGTGTTTTCCTGTGATTGGGTAACCTCACTCAGGGTGATATTTTCTAGTTCATTCCATTTGCCTATGAATTTCATGAAGCCATTGTTGTTGATAGCTGAGTAGTACTCCATTGTGTAGATGTACCACATTTTTTTAATCCATTCCTTTGTTGAATGCAACTGCTCTTAACTGTTAAGCCATCTCTCCAGACCTTGAAAAAAAAAATCATTGGAATAGACTCCTTGTTTGGATGCTTCCGCGGTTGCAGACTCCGGGTAGAAGGATCATCTGCTGTTGTGACATGAAGTTCTTCTGGGTTTGTTGTCAAACCGTGCACACAGGACTCTAGTTAGAAAGCACAGTCATGGGTGATTGGCCTGTGTGGTTATACAGGTTGTACGAGGTCACCTGACCTGGCTGAGCTGGCAAGCTAGAGGAAGATGCGACTTGCATCCTCCTCACAGGATGTGAGCTCTGGAGGAGACCCATGTTTGCTAAGAAGGGATGCCCTGCCCCCCCTTACTCCCCGCCCCAAGGGTTCTCTGTGTATCTGTCTGTCTTAGAACTCACTCTGTAGAACAGGCTGGCCTCATACTTGAAGACTGGTTTGCTTCTATCCCTCGAGTGCTAGGTCTCAAGGCGAGCATCGCCACTGCCTGACGGAATGCCTTTTTTAAATTTGCTCAAAGGTGTCTACCATTGACCCAGCCATGGGTTCCCAATTTTGCTTCCACTCACGTGAAACACTCTTCGGTTTACACAAAACGCACCTATATATCTACTAGCAGAGGTCCTAGCGATCAGGCAGAGTCAGAGCCCAGCTTTTTCTGCGGTGCCCTGGCTCTGGGCTAATAATCACTCAGTAGGTGGGGGAAGGGCTGTTTACCCTAGCTTTTTAAGAAAGAGGCAAAGCCAACCTGAGAGCCACTTCAGTCCCCAGTTTCTGATTTGCAGCTCAGAACTTTTTTTTTTTTTTCCATAGAAAGTATCTTGTGCTGGTTGAAAGTCTGGCTCGGCTCACAAAAGCCTATTCAGCATAGAATGTAGCTTAGATGCTTGTAGATTTCCAACACTCGCTACACAGCCTGGCACTCACTAAGCAGTGGGTTGAGCCTCATCTGACTGAATAAGCTGACCTGTGGTCCTGACGGTGGTGGTGTGGGGTTAGTGAGAAATCTCACCAGCAGACTCGGAGTTCCCAGAATGCTGTCCTTTCTTGGTGGGTCTGGCTAGCTGTGCTCTGCCATGTGATGAGAGGGGAGTTCAGACCCTTGGAAATAGTCTTTCCTCTTCTCCATTCTTACTCGATCCGCCCCCCTCTACCCGGAGCCAAGGCTTCAGTCGCTCAGCCTTTCTGGTAAGGGAAAGGGCAGCGAGACGAAGATGCTGTTCAGTCACGTGAAGCCAAGAACAGGAAGATGGCATCTCGTGTCCCTTAAGGCCTGAGAACTTTCTCCTGAGTCTGGTGGGCAGTTAGGGGAGTGTTGCCCATCGGCTGGCTGGGCTCCTTTTCTTCTACCTGGGTAGAAACCATGGGTATGCAAGGAACTGTTCTTGGCAGCGTCTGTGACAGTATGTGACAGCAGGGAGTGAGGCAGCAGATGGAAGGGACAGCAGGAGACACTTTCTAGGACTCAGCTCTTGGGCAGGCCTTTGCTACTTTTAATCTAGAAGTGTTACAGCTCTTGTGTGGGTCTAGGGCTCTGTAATGCTACAGCTTTTGTGGGGGCCTGGAACCCCAGGATCCCATCGCTCCTGAATGGCTGTTAACTGAAGCTGGCACTGCAGTTTGCTCTGGCCTCTGTCAAGGAGTCTATCCCTGAAGAAGCAACTCCTATCTCTCTTTTCGTTTGACCGCCTGCTTCTGCCACTCACAACGGTGGAAGGAATCCCTTGAGTGTGACAGAACTTAACTAGGAGAGCCGGGATAGCAAACCGATGGACGCCGAAGTCACCTCTAGCTGGTGGCTTCGTGGGGGGTTCACTGTTGACTCTACAAAGGGTAAGGAAAGGAGTCAATGAAGAAAGAAGAGGAATGTGGACTTACCAAGGAAAAGTAAGAAAGACTCCAGAGAGTGGGAGGGTGTCTTAGTTAGGGTTTTACTCCTGTGAACACACACCGTGACCGAAGCAACTCTTATAATTGGGGCTGGTTTACAGGTTCAGAGGTTCAGTCCATTATCGTCAAGGCAGGAGCATGGCAGCATCCAGGCAGGCATGGTGCAGGGGGAGCTGAGTTCTACCACTTGTTCTGAAGGCAGCTAGAAGTCTGGCTCCCATATGGTTAGGAGGAGGGTCTCATTCCTCACCTCCACAGTGACACACTTCCTCCAACAAGCCCACACCTACTCCAGCAAGGCCACACCTCCTAATAGTCCCGCTCCTTGGGCCAAGCATATTCAAACCACCACAGAGGGGTTCCAAGGATCAAGCTTACCACCCTGTTGCCTTATTGGTGACCTTTTATGAAACTTAGGGTGAGAACTAGATTGGAACTGAGGTCATTTTTTTTATTGAGACTGGAAATTCTGAGCACGTGACGGGCCTAACCAGTAAGAAAAGTTCACTTACCCAACGTGTGGTTCTTTGGCCCAATGGGGGCAGTAATCACGTGTTAATGGTCCAATGAACGGAGTGGCCACATGTCTTGTAATCCACAATGGGCCTCGACCTTACTTTCTTCCAGGAGCTAATGCCTGCCTTAAAAGCAGCACACATTTCCCATGGTTCCCTTCTGCACACATCCCCTTCCCCTCTCCAGCCTGCCTGACCTCTGTCCTCTTGCTGCCGTGATGGCTGTCTTTAATCTTTCTGGCAGTTGCTGCCTTTTAATTTGGGTTCAGGTCAGCCCACTCTCGGGGTGGGGGGGTGGAGAGAATGCTCATGAGAGGCATTTTGCTGGGTTTCATATCAGCACCGGATGGGCAGCATAGCTGGGTGTCCCCTGCCCAGCTCATGAAGCCTGATGTTGTAGTCGGAGGAGAAGGGGTGTTGGCACCAGTCACGGCATGCAGGTAAAGCTTGGTGCTTACCCCGGAAATGGTTGCAATCATTCCTCCTCCGTCAGACCAAGCCTCTTAAACTGTTTCCGCCCGGGACTTCTTCATGCCTGAGAGACTTTTACGTGACTCTGGGCACATAGCTATATAAAACAGGTATACATATCAAACTTTACTGCAGTAGCCAAGTGTGGTGGTACACGCCTGTAACCCCTAGCACTCGGAAAGTGGAAGCAGTAGGCCTAGGGGTTCAAAGCTATCTTTAGCTACATAGTTTAAAGTCAGCCTGGTCTACCTGAGGGCCTGTCTCACGAAACATATTGCAGACCCAGGCCTAAGCCAGAAGAATGAGTCTGGATCTGTCCAGGGGAGACACTGGTATAATCCAAGCAGTCACGGGGAGGGGAGGGGTGGCCAGGAAAGCAAAAGGGGCCGTGTCATTTACGACGCACTATGATCCTGAACCAGAACAGACTGGTTGGGCTTGCGTGTTGTGACGCATACAACAGTGCATGCTGTACGTTTAGAACCAAACATGCCGCGAGGTCACGTGACACGTGATTGCATCCTGTCAGTAACACCTCAGATTCATGTTTTATTTGGGGTTTAATTTTTTTCCACCATTGCCTGTCCAGAAACATTTTACTGGTGGCAAGTTCTTCGTGACTCCGTATCCAGTTATATGTGACCCTATGTGTGGCTGTGTGTGACCCACAGTTAAGCCGGGTCAGGCCAGCACGGGAAGTGCTCTGCCTCTGTTAGGCTTGGGTGTAAACTGCTATAGAGTCAGTCCTCAGAAGCTTGTGGATTGCACGGCATGGTGCAAGCTGTTTGAAATGGCTGTGCCATGGGACTGTGGCGTCAGGGCCCGGAGTAAGCAGAGGACATTATCTGGTAGTTTTCCTCCGTGCAGTGAAGCCGGCACACGGCTGGTACAGCTAGCTGTTTGGAGAACAGTCCTTTAACCCGAGGCATCTAAGGCAGCCAGAAAGTCCAGTAGCTTCCAGTTAGGGAGTCAAACTTCCCCATCCCACGCTGATTTACGGGCAAACATCATAAGGAGTGCGTACAGTAAGAACTAGAAGAATGTATCCCTACTATTAGCAGTGATTTTGAACAGATTTTAACAGCGCTTCAACAATACTTAGCACCTGCCCAGCCCCCCAGGGAGAGGTGGGTCCCCACTCACCCTCTTAATAGAAACAGGATGTTCTCAACTGAGAGTCTCGTCATTTGGAGAATGCTGAACTGCTCTAGTCATATGGGGCAACTCAAATTGGTTTTCAATCCAGAAGGGGCTCCCCTGTCTCTTCTTTTTTTCTTACATACTTTTCTTTTTATATCTTTTGAGCACAGTGGGTACCAAATGCCAGAATGGTGGGGAGTTTGTCACCTGGGGAAATTATATTTTTTTATTTTTTTATTCTGAGTTTCTAATCTGACCTTGAAAAGCCCTTCCAACTTTAGTCCTCAGCCTTCAGTGTCAGGGTGGGGGTGGGGTAGGGTGTCCAGCTAACCTTTCAACACACAAGCTTGCCTAGAGGATGGGAAGCCCAGAACCGGGGAGAAAGCTGGAGGGAAACAACATGGTTGGTGACTTTATTTCCCTGCCATAGATGAAGAAGGCCCCCCAGAGCCAAAGGCACGCCTGGATCCCGAGGATGAGATCCCAGCCAGCTGTAAGCCTGAAGCCCGGATGGAGACGGGGTGGTGGTGGGGTGGGGTGGTGGTGGGAGGTAAGGGGGCAGGGGGGGCAGGAGAGGGGGTGACAAGGGGAAAGGGACCCAGGGGCAAGGACCCAGGTCTAAGCCTGAAGAATGAGTCTGGATCTGTCCAGGGGAGACACTGGTGGGATCCAAGCAGCCACGGGGAGGGGTGGCCAGGAAAACATCCAAGGCCTGGGGAGGGAAATGAAAGAGATTTTATTTTTAGAGCGGGAAGATTATAAAAACAACAGGCCAGAGTAGAGTCCAGCATCAGAAAGCGAAGGATTTCCTGACGGCAGAGTGTGCAAGAAGTCAAGCTTGTTTGTTGTTGTTGGTGGTGGTTTTTTCCAGGAGGACCTTTAGCCAGAAGCATAGCTAGGGGTGTTGGTAGAAGGGCTGGTCTTTAGGCTCCTAGATGCCCTCTACAGGTTGCCAGGGACACAGCCCCTCCCTCTGTCCTCTTAGACCTGTACTCCTCACCAAGCTCCTGCCAGGGCCGCTGCCGGGAAACCTACGACAAACACCACCCTTGCCACTGCAATGACCGCTGCCTAGAGTTTGGGAACTGCTGTGAGGATTTTGGCAACCTGTGTGGGGACCATGGTCAGTCTGCTCGTCTGAGAACCCTTAGGAGGGGATTCTCCTAAGGTCTGTGGCCCAGACCTGCTGCTTGGGACCTCTGGACTGGGCTGGCCATTCTGATAAGTCCTCCAGGAGGTTCTGATGGCCGCCTCGGTGTGGGAACCTGGGTGCAGAAGGGCGATATGGACGTTCTGTGCCCACCGTGGCCGTGGCACATGCTGTTCTTAGGAATCTTTTACTGCCCTGCCCTCTAACTGCCCGAGTACTGGACAGTGTTCCCCGTCACTAGAGCAAGCTTCCAGAAGGGGGCAAGAGGGGGGCACTGTTTATCTTCAGACAGTTGATGCTTTGCCTCCCTCTACCTCTCATGCCATCTCCCCATTCCCCTCAGAGGGTTTCTCCCACAGCAGCGATGCCATCACCAAGGAGGAGCTTAAGAGTATCTCCGAGACCATCTACAGGGTAGACATCAATAAAGCCCAGAAGGAAGACATTGTCCTCAACAGTCAAAACCAGATCTCCCCGGCAGAGACAGGAAACCAAGTGGATCGATGCCCAGAGCCGTGAGTGCCCCTCACTCCTTCCAACCCCTCACCCCGTCTCTCCCCTGCCCTCACTTCCCTTGATGCCGCAGATCTTTGCTCCTCAAGTCAGGCAAACTCGGAGGGAGAAGACGTCCCTCTGGCATGGATAACTGGTGTCCAGAAACAGAGAAGTCACCTGAGCTTTGGGGGTGTGTAGCCAGGTTTCTGTGGTAAGATGGGAGAAAACAGACCTCAGAGTCGGCCGTCAAAAGTAACTCAGGCAGGCGCTGGCACTGCACTCCTTTAATCCCAGCACTTGGGAAACCGAGGCAAGTGATGAGTTCCAGGCCAGCCTGGTCTACGGAGCAAATTCCAGGACGGCCAGGGCTACACAGAGAAACCCCATTTCATTCAAAACCGAACTAAACCAAAAAACACAGCACCCATCCCTCAAAGCACCTCTGGCTGCCCCCCAGCTCCTAACGCCATTTCTGTGTCCTCCCTGTCTGGAAGATTTGGGGGAGAGTTTCAAGGGCGTATTCAGGTCTCTTAATGGTTCCATTCACCTGCCCAGGCTCTTCAAGTACGTGAACGAGAAGCTCTTCTCCAAGCCTACCTACGCGGCCTTTATCAACCTACTCAACAACTACCAGCGGGCCACAGGTCACGGGGAACACTTCAGTGCCCAACAGCTGGAAGAGCAGGTTGTTTTCCTCAGGGAGGTCATGAAGACAGCTGTCATGAAAGAGCTTTACAGCTTTCTCCGTCACCAAAGTGAGTGGACCTCCTCTTCTGCTGACCTCTCCTCTGCTGAGGTCTCGGCGGGAGTGGGGTGTGGTGGGACAGGGTGTGAGAGCGAAGCAATAGGGTAGGAGGTACTGCATGGAGGATAGTGACATCCGGAAGGGGCCACAGACAAGGCTAGAAGGAAAGCCACCGAGGTCAGGGCCCTGGCAGGAGCAGAATGACCTCCTGGCCTGCTTATATCGTCCCATCTTTTTGACTGGATGTCAGTAATCTTGTGAGTTCTCTACCTTCTGAAGGGACTGAGGGTCCCCTATCCCCATCTCTACTCCCACTTGGGCACTTTTCAGCCACATCACAGATCCCAGAGTCTCGTTAGAAGCCTTGATTTTGGGTTCCCGCTGCCTCCTTCTGGACAGTAGCCAACAGGGAACCAGCCAAGGCTCAGAGAGCCTTTCTCTTAGGAAGTGGTCTGGCTGGACCACCTCCGATGCAGATTCATGCAAATCAGACCAAAAATGGTTTTGGCTTTGGGACTTCTTGGCTCTGGGTTCTGTTTGTTAGTGTGCTCCAGATTCCTTTCCTGAACTCTGGCAAGCAGGATCAGTCTGGGTCTCCGCTGCTGGCCCTGGGGACTGCAAACCTGTCGGGCAAACCTGTCTGCAACCTGAGAGTACAACAGTTACCAACTGTTGTTAGAGGGTTCTCTAAGATACACGCAATCCTGGGCTGCCCCCTGGTGTCTGCTCTTGGTAAATACATGAGAGACAGGCATGCTGGTGTTTTTCAACCTTACGGTGCTACCCCAAAATACAGTTCCTTGTGTTGTGCTGACCCCCAACCATAAAATTATTTTCGTTGCTACTTCATAACAGTAATTTTGCTACTGTTATGAATCATAATGTAAACATTTGGGGGGAGGGAGAAGATGATGGTTTGCCAAAGAGGTCAGGTTGAGAACGGCTGGGCTAAGCCCGCGTTATTTAGTAAGAGAACCGGAAGTCTAACCAGGCTGGGAGAGCTAAGCCAGTGCAAGCCATCTTCCAATACCTAGACACGCTTCCTAGCTCTCATCCCCTCTCCCTCACCCTGGTTCCCACTGTCCTGCTATGTTTACAAAGGCTCTAATGACTCAAGCCAGCATCTCTTTAGAGTTTGAGAGATTAAATTATGGCTGAAACTAACTCAGGCCAGACAGACTCTTGGTTCTGTTACCACCAGTGTGATTCTGGTGTTATAGTTTAAAGGAGCCTCCCAAATTTTACATATTAGAAACATAATCTCAGCCAGGTGGTGGTGGTGGTGGTGGTGGTGGTGGTGGTGGTGGTGGTGGTGGTGATGCAGCCAGATGGGGGTGGTGCTGGTGGTGGTGGTGGTGCTGGTGGTGGTGGTGCACGCCTTTAATTCCAGCACTCGGGAGGAGGGTCTCTGTGAGTTCTGGGCCAGCCTGGTCTACTGTGTGAGTTCCAGGACAGCCAGGGCTCCACAGAGAAACCTGTCTTAGACCCCCACCAAACAAACAAACAAACCTCATAATCTCTAGTGTGTTAATGGTATCTAGAGGTGAGAACTTTGGGAGTCGACTCAGTTTCGGATTCACAGATTATCATTTATTACAAACTCCGCCTCTCCTTAGAATGCCTGCTTTGCCTGGCCCTCTGCAGATACCAGCACTCGATATTTGATTTCCTAGACTCCAGAATGGGAGTTAACTAAACTGCTCTTCAGTATAAATTATGTGGTGGCAGGGATGTGGTTTTAGCAGCCCCTGGCAGACCTGTGCAGTTTGTGTGTCACCTCTCCCTGTCTCATCTGTGACACAAGGTCTTTGGGGACTGACGCTTGCAGAGGACCAGAGTGGAAGGCCAGCAAGTACTAATAAGGGTAGCTATTTGGTATGTGGAGCCGGTCTGTTATCATGTCTACTCAGCTTGTTTTCCCTCAGCGTTCTAAGTCCTTGAAAGGAGAGAATATTCCTGGTATCTGTTTTGGATCCTCCACACAATTCTGGAAGTCCCTGATTTAAAACTTGAGCTCTGACCTTCTTCCCCTTGGGGCCCTGTGGCCCTCTCCACAACTCCATTAGGCTGTTATTTACATAACACAGCGTGGAGAGAACTCACTGTTCCCACCTCTTCCCCAGACCTGCTCCTCCCTCGGGCAGCTCCTCTCGTAAACATCGCCACAGTCCATCAGCTCTCATGCCCAAAGCCTAGAAGTTAGGATGTGTGTGCGCGTGCATGTGTGTGCGCGCGTGCGTGCATGTGTGTGTGTTTTTGTATGTGTGTGTACATCTGTGTGTATATATGTGAATATGTGCACATATATGTGTATGTCTATGTATATATATGCATGGATGTATGTGTATGTCTGTGTGTATATGTGTATGTATGTGTGTATGTATATGTGTGTATATCTATGTATATATCTATGTGTGTGTATGTTTGTAAGTGTGTGTGTGTATGTGTATGCATGTGTGTATGTATGTCTATGTGTATATGTATGTGTATGTCTATGAATGTGTGTGTCTATAAGTGTGTGTATGTCTATGTATGTCTATGTGTATATGTATGTGTATGTCTGTGAGTGTGTATGTGTATGCATGTTATGTGTATATGTATGTGTATGTCTGTGAGTGTGTATGTGTATGCATGTTATATATATATGTATGTGTATGTTTGTGAGTGTGTATGTGTATGCATGTTATGTGTATATGTATGTGAGTGTGTATATGTGTATATGTATGTATGTGAATGTGTATATATGTGTATGTCTCTGTGTGTATATGTATGTGTGTCTGTGTATGTGTGTATGTATGTGTATGTATGTATGTTTAGGTATATGTGTATGTATGTGTATGTATGTGTGTATGTATGTATGTGTAGGTATGTGTGTATGTATGTATGTGTTTGTATGTCTATGTGTGTGTATGCCTCTGTGTATGTATGTGTGTGTGTGCACGTGTGTGGCTGGAGATTATACCTCAATAGCTTGCACATGCTAGGCAATCTTTGCCCCTGAGCTTGTTGCCCCAGCACAGTAGATACGTTTGACTTTTCTCTTTACCCCACTGCTCTCCACCCCACCTCCCCATCAGTAATCTCCATCGCTCCCACTTCCAAAACACATTCCAGACCTGCTTGCTTCTTCTTACCCCTTCTCTCTGCTGCCACCAGCTAAAGCTACCACCAACTTACAGAGAAAGCATTAGCTTCTGAACTGGTCTCTCTGCTTTTACCTATAGGAACCCATTAACCGCTTTACATGCACAGCCAGAGTGGCCCTTTAAATGCAGCACATGTCACACAATTGCATTCACCCTGGAAAGAAAAAACCCTTCCTGTCCACTGTCTTGTCCATTCATGTCATGTCCACTGTCTTAGTTAGGTCTCTGTTGCTGTGATAAACACCATAGCCAGAACAACTTGGGAAGGGAAGGGTTTATTTCATCCTACGCTTCCAACCCATCACTGAGCAAAGTCAAGGCAGGAACCTGGAGGGAGGATTTTGCTTAAAAACAAAACAAAACGAAAACCATGAAGGACCACTGTTTCCTGGCTTGCTCCGCATGCTTTTTTATATACGCCAGACCCACCTGCCCAGGGCTAGCACTGTCCACAGTGGGCTGAGCCCTTCCATGTCAATCATCAATTAAGAAAATGCCGACAGGCCTGCCTACATGCCAATCTGATAGGTATTTCCTAGGTCGAGGTTCTCTCTTCTCAGACGACTCTAGCTTGTGTCGAGTTGACAAAAAAACCAACCTGGCCACTGTCTACCACAAAGAACCTGACATGGTGTAAGAGAGCCATCCCTGGAGCCATACTGTGTGGAGTCAAGTGCAGTGGCTAGAAGTATGTGTCCTCCTGTGTGAGTTCTATAACTACCTCAGTTTCTGCATCTCCAAGTTCAGGCTGACGGGTATCATTAGCTATGGGAAGATTCAGTGTTGCTACAGATTCTCTTGGAGCACTAGTGTGAATGACTGCAGCTGGTGTGAACGCGGCTAGTGTGAACGCGGCTAGTGCTCCGTAGAGCTGCACTGTTGGCGTGTTAACTAGGGTGTTATCTCTGGAGACGATCTGGCTTTACTGCTATGGCTTGAAGGATCTGGGTGTTACATCCTTCTCCGACTTGACTTTCTCCCTTTCTGCTCACTGTCTCCTGGAAATGTCTCTTCGGATCTCTGGGTAGAAAAGTCCTTATTCTCCAGGTATCTGGTCACTAACAGCCCCCCTTCCTGGCCCCAGCCCTGACTCCTTTGCCTTGGGAGGTAGAGATAGGCAGAGCTCTGTGAGTTCTGTCTTTATGTGTCCGATTCTGGAACAGCTAATGAGACCCCATCTAAAACAACAAAGACCCAAACCTTAGAACACAGGTCTGACTCCTATCTCCTGCTCTAGTTGGTATGGTGTAGACGTCCTACTAATCTGAGATGTTAGTTATTATTTATCAGTCGTGTCTTCCCATGGAAAGCAAGGTGTAGAAAGAGACCCTGTCTGCGTGTGTGTGTGTGTGTGTGTGTGTGTGTGTGTGTATGTGTGTTATGTGTGTGCGCGCGTGTGTGTGTGCATGTTTGATATGTTGGAATAGGTACCCTTCCTTGCTTCCCAGGATCTGACCCACTTCCTCCCCGAATAGTTCTTTGTTTTTCTTTCCACAGACCGTTACGGCTCCCAACAGGAGTTCGTGGAAGATTTGAAGAACATGTGGTTTGGGCTCTACTCAAGAGGCAATGAAGAAGGAGATTCGAGTGGCTTTGAACATGTCTTCTCTGGTAGGCTCGCTGTCCTTGGCTCAGCTGAGTGGGAGGGACGGAGATGACGGAGAGAGGTTCTGCTTAGGGTCTGGACAGCCCTGAGCATCGGTTAATGGGCCACCAAGCTGCCTACCAGGGAGGGGCTCCCAGGCCAACTCTGAAGGCATCTGAGAAATCATGCTTTAGAATAGCTAGGAGGGAGAGAGTTCCAGTCCTCAGGTTCCCAGGGGTCTGTCTAGGACGAGCAAGTGTTTACTGACTTATCTGCTTCTGAGCAGTTCTCTGTTCCATCGCTTGGATGGGGGACTTCTACAGAGGCAGTTGTGTCCTTTCATCCCTTAAAGTTCCCACAGAGCCTGGCTCGATCCTTGGGAAACAGTCAGAGGAGTATGCCAGGGCAGTGGGTGGTCAAGGAGGAAGGAGACTCCTGAGGTCTTGAGCCAAAGCAGAGATTGACAAACATATGAGGAGGTCAGGCAAGGGGCTAAGTAAGCAGCTGAATGGTCTAGAAGCTGGGACCTGGACCTTGGAGACGGGTTCCGCCTGGAGTGGTAGAATGGGAGTGTGGGGGAGGGGATGGAAAGGGAGACCAACCACCTTGGACTCTTCTTTACAGGCGAGGTGAAGAAGGGCAAGGTCACTGGCTTCCATAACTGGATCCGCTTCTACCTGCAAGAGAAGGAGGGTTTGCTTGACTATTACAGTCACAACTACGACGGGCCTGTGAGTGCCTGGGCTGGAGGACCCTGGATGGTGCCCAGACTTCCCGCTCCTCCTCTGCCTTCCAAATAGTCAGACTTGCTTCTCTCTCTGGCCCTCACAACCACCCAACAGGAATATAGATATCTCGCCCTCCTCTGTTAGAGAGCGATTTCTACCCCAAGTCCCAACAGGAAGCCTCCAAACCTGCAGGCGGGGGTGGGGGGGGACGGAGCAGGAGACAGAGGGTGCCACCTCCCCGGGGAAGGTCAAAGTCAAGGGCCCAGGCTTAGAGGAGGAAGGCATGCATCTATCCCCGGGTCTGAACAGCCTTGAAGGGGTGGCTGGAGAGTTCAGCCTGGCTAACTGAGCTAACCTGCATGTTTCATTGGAAACTTTGGCCATCCCACACCCGAACACCATTTAGTGGCAATGAACTGGCCTCCTGCATGTGGAGGGCTGAAGGGAACAGCTGTGTCCCTGTACTATGGCTTGAACCTGTGGAAGTTACAGCGAGTGACCTGGCTACTGGTAGCTTCAGACAGTGGGTCTGAGTGGGACCCAGATACTCTGTCTGCACAGTAGACTGTCCCTTCTGTCTCTTTTTTAAAGAAGCCAGTATCTCCAGAAGGCTCCTCGTGGACCCCCCATATATACTAGCTGACTGTTGGTTCTGCCACATAACCTTTGCTGTGCTCTCCTCTGCAGTGGGATTCCTACCCGGATGTCCTGGCCATGCAGTTCAACTGGGATGGCTACTACAAGGAAGTGGGCTCAGTCTTCATTGGCAGCAGCCCTGAGTTCGAGTTTGCCCTTTACTCTCTGTGCTTCATCACCAGGCCAGGCAAAAAGTGAGCATTGGGTGACCAAGGGACTATGACAGTAAGGGCGTCTTCGACTGTTGCCATCCAGGATGGTGTCAGGAGAATTTGGGTCTTCTGGTCAGTGGCCGGGCAGTTGGAGAAACCACTGTCTTCCCTTCAACGGTGAAGTGGTTAGATTAGCTTGGTGGCTGCCAGTCTTGGTGGAACAGTGGAACCATGTCCTTCTCAAGTGGAGAAGCCAGCAGTGCAATTGTCCCGCATCCCTGAGCCTTACTGTTTGGCACAGGAGGCCGTTTGGGAGAACCAGAGAGAGTCCCAAAGAGAACAGTTGATAATAACTGGTCTCTGTCACTTGAGAACTCGTTTGGGTCCTAATACTTTTTGTTTTTATTTTTTTTGGGGGGATGGGGCTTTGTCTCACAGTGTACCTGGGATGACAGATCCTCTTGCCTCACAGCCTTTTGAAGGCTGGGTTTATGGACTTGTGCCTGGAACAGAGGTAGGCAAAGTTGTGGGCTCCGCTAACTCATGATCTTTCCCTACAGGTGCCATTTGAGCCTGGGGGGCTATCCTTTGGCTATCCAGACCTACACCTGGGACAAGACCACCTACGGGAATGGCAAGAAGTACATTGCCACGGCCTATGTGGTGTCTTCTACCCAGTAGAGCTCGCAGTAGTGGGGGAATGAGAGTAGAGGGCCAAGCAGGATCTGGGTGCTCTTTGCTCTTTACTGGGGAGGGGAGGGAGGAGCCTTGGAGGAATCCCAGAGCCCAGTTTTATAAAAGGAATCTCGAATCTAGAAATGCCCACTTGGGAGAGGGAAAAAAAAAGATATGATTAGAAAGATGCAGGGAACCAGCCTGTGTTTTGGCAACATGAACTAGGAAAGAAAGATGCAGGGAACCAGCCTGTGTTTTGGCAACATGAACTAGGAAAGAGCTCTCTCTGCCTAGAGAAAGGAGCAGCCTTCAAGAGCTCTTTAACATGTCGTGGGGCCATGAGCAAAGTCCTGGGCCTCACACTTCCCTCTAATGTGAAGGGGAGGGGTCTTCCCCTCTTCCTCCTTGGGGCGTGGGGAGGGGGTGAGGCTGATGGTATTATGACTGTGAATCGTCTTTGGTTGTTCGTAGCGAGAACAGGTAGTAGAAATTCAGGATTACAAAATGGCCGTCAGTGCACACTCTCTGCAGCTGTGACTCAGCCTGTGTTGGGTCCGAAAGAAGCGGGTGAATCCTAGAGAATCACTCAGCACTGCAGAGTCCTGGGTTGGGTGGTTAAGTGGGCTAGGGCAGGTGGTTTTCTCAATCCTAAACGTCTGTGTGGCCAACTTAGCAGCTGCTTCTAGAAGTTTCCCCCGCTTGCAGATGTTCGGTGAAGTTACAGACATGTGTTTGATCCCACAGTGTTTTGTTTCGTTTCAAAAGAATTCCCCTCATAGGAGGGAGGATGGGTGAGCATCAAAGGGAGAAAAGAATCTGAAACTTGGTGTCATTGACAATTATACTAATGTTTATCCAGCTGCCACAATTTGAAACATTCTGGGCTGGGAGAAGAGGGACCCTGGGGTTTCTATTTCAACCCGGAATGACATATTTATTCCCCCCTGATGTTCAGCAGTCAGATGTGGCCCCACAGAGCCAGGCTTGTACCACAGCTCAGAGGCGTCAAGTTTCCAATTAAAGCCACTGGAGAAAACCTGAAATGTGTTTCATCCTTGTATAAGTTGACCTTGACCGTCAGTCTCCCGGCTCTCCCCAGAACAGCACTGGGGTGCTTTGCAGCCTAGCTCCTGAGTGTGCTATCTGGATGACGTGCTTGAGGCTCAGCAGGTCTCTATCCTGGGGAGGAAGAAAGAATTCTTCTGGGTACACCTGTCACAAGAGTAAAGAACATCCCACACAGCTTGTGAGGGAGGGATGGAGACTGGTGGCTTCAGCCCCAGTAACCAGTCCCTTGACCCATACACGTGAGGAGCAGAAGGACGCTCAGAAACAGCTTCTGTGGCTGCAGGGGCTGGCCAAGTGGAAGGAAGACAGGATGCCGGGGAGACTGATTAGATTGTGTAGGCCACAGTTTGAGGAAGATGTCAGTCAGGACTAACTCCTGTGAGGCGCAACACTTGATTGATGAAGCAGGACCTTGTCCTGCCCTCCCTAAGAATATCTCTGGTCCAGTGGGCAAGAGAAAGGTTAGGAGGATTTAGTAGTCATGGTATAGATACTGATATTAGATTGCCATGTGTCTAACCAGGGTCTGACCACATGGACAGATTTCTTATCTGGATCAGTGCCTTTAATAGGAACACAAGGAAGCTACTGATTACCAATCTGAAATTAGCAATGTAAAACCACATTGTAACCCTGGCTATCCTGGAACTGACTATGTAGACCAGGCTGGCCTCGAACTCACAGATATCTGCTTGCCTTTGTTTTCCCAGTGCTGGGATTAAAGGTGTCTGATACCACACTTTTGAAAAGTTTATTTTACATGTAAATTTGTTTTTCTGTGTGTATGCCTGTTCGGTGCTTATGGAGGTCAGAGGAGGGTGTTTGATCCCTTGGAACAAGAGGTGGTTGTGGGTCCCACCCCCATGTGGGTCATCTGCAAAATCGGCAAGTCCTCCTAACTGCTGAGCCATCTCTCCAGCCCATGGCTGTATTCCTATTCGTCTGACTTAAGCAGAGTTTACTTTGCTCTAGGAGAGGCATTTTACCTTTGCCAGATTAACTTTAACCTCCGCCTGCTGGTCCCTCATAACTGGGAGATGGAGACACAGTATCCCAGGTGTCTAGACCTAAGCTTTGCAGGAGTCACAGGTGAAGTAACCTTTGTAGCGACCTTAGCCTGTCTTAGGCCATGCTAAATAGCCTTTTATATACAATGTCTCACTGGGAAGGGATTTTAAAAACAGATGGGTCTTATTTTTACTTATGTGTATGTGTTTGTATCTGTGCGAGTGAAGGCCACTTGGGTGCAAGTGAGTTGCAATTACAGATGGTTGTGAGTTGCTTAGCTCAGCTGTGGGTGCTGGGAACAGAGCTCTGGTTCTCTCAAAGAGCAGCAAGCACTCTTTTTTTTTTTTGGTTCTTTTTTTTTCGGAGCTGGGGACCGAACCCAGGGCCTTGCGCTTCCTAGGTAAGCGCTCTACCGCTGAGCTAAATCCCCAGCCCCAGCAAGCACTCTTAACTGTCAACCTACCTCTCCATCCCCTAGGGAAGAAGCCTTAACAAGCAGAGGGTTGTACTGTTCAGGTTTTTGTCCCTCCGTGCTGGTTGGATTTTAAACAAGATTGTTGGAGCTTGAGGTTGTACTGTGAGTAAAAACTATGAGAGAGAGAGAGAGAGAGAGAGAGAGAGAGAGAGAGAGAGAGAGAAAGAGAGAATAGACACAGAGAAACAGAGAGAAAGAGAGAGAAACAGAGAGATAGACAGAGAGATAGACACAGAGAGAGAGAGAGAGAGAGAGAGAGAGAGAAATAGACACACAGAAACAGAGAGATAGAGACACACAGAGAGAGAGAGAGAAATAGACACACAGAAACAGAGAGAAACAGAGAGATAAGACAGAAACAGAGAGATGACACACACACACACACACACACACACACAGAGAGAGAGAGAGAGAGAGAGAGAGAGAGAGAGAGAGAGAGAGAGAGAGAAGTTAGGGACCCTATATCTGATACTGGCTATCATACCAGTCCTGAATTGTTTATATCTGGTCTTATGTAAGAGAGAAATAGTAGGGCTAGAGAGCTGGTTCAGCAGTTAAGAACTTTTGATACTCTTGCAGAGGACATGAGTTCAGTTCCCAGCACCCACACCAGGGGACTCACAACTGCTTGAAACTCCAGTTCCAATCTGATATCCTCTTCTGGTCTCCACAAGCACCAGGTCCTCATATGGTAGACATTTGCATATGCAAGAACTCACACGGACACTCTGAAAAATAAGTCTTTTTCTTTTCTTTTTTTTTTTTTTTTAAGAGAAATATCTCTTGTCACGTTTAAATTACTTTGATTTCAGGCTTTCTTTCACAAACAGCCAAAGGGTGCAGAGTTCCAAGGCTCACACGTTGTCTTTGTAAGGGCACTTAGGAGCTGGTCATGGAGGATGATCTCTCTAACCCTAGTTCTCTGCAGGACTGAGTTTGTGTGAGTGAATGCCGTGTGTGTGCATCACTGAGGCAGGAAAATTACAAGCTTAAGACAAGCAAGCCTGGGCCAAGATGAGCAAGCCTGGGCTACATAGTAAGCGTCTTTCTGAGAAACAACAAAATCCAAAAGACAAAACACCAAACCCAACCAGTAAACAAAGAAGTTAATTAATACATCCTTTCTTAAGACTCATAAGACTTGTTCAAATCCTTCCACACTTAACTGTTTGAAAGAACTCACAAGTCCAGACATGAAATCAACAGCATTCACAGTAGTCACTGCAGCATTTCACTTTCACAGTGATAAGTAAATATGATGCTGGAGAGGTGGCTCAGCAGTTAAGAGCACCGACTGCTCTTCTAGAGGTCCTGAGTTCAAATCCCAGCCACCACATAGTGGCTCACAACCATCTGTAATGAGATCTGATGCCCTCTTCTGGTGTGTCTGAAGAGAACCTCAGTGTACTTATATAATAAATACAACAAATAGATCTTTAAAAATTTGTTTAAAAAATAAACATTTATATTTATTTCCACTGACCATTATGCTTTCAACATGTACATCACATAAAGAGATTAACGATAAATTCAGTTGAGCTGACTACAGTTTATTTATGGGGGCGGAGAGATGATTGTCTGTTTTACAGGAGCCTATTCAAATAGAAGGGGAGAGGTGTGCGGTCTAAAGAGAAGATGGTCTTGTCTGAGCTCACGGGGGTGGGGGCTGGGAGGTGTAGGGCTGGGGGGCGACTATTACAAGTGGGAAGAATAGTATCTCAAAGTTGGGAAGCAATGACAGAGCAGAGATCGTTCAGTTACAATGTTTCTCTCTTTGATTGTATTCAGTACACACATTGGGGAAGGGGAAGGATTCACCACCCAAGGGTGCTATGGGGTTTTAATAGAGCAGCTGGTTAGGCCCCTGTGTATACCTTCCCAATCAACCCTGCCCAAAAGTAAAACAGAAAATGTAGTTGCTTTCCTGTGAATATCAATATCTATTTTAAATAGAATTTTACTTAATTTAGACACACCAAGACTCTTTTAAATTTTTATTTATTTTTTAAATAAAACATATTTTAAACTTTATCTTATGTGTATGAGTGTTTTGCCTTCACGTAGTCTGTGCTCCACAGGTGTGCCTGGTGCCCTAGGATGTCAGTCCTCTGGGAACCAGAGTTACACACAGCTGTGATCCACCTCTGGGAATCAAATCCAGGTTCTCTGGAAGAGCAGTGCTCTTACCTGGTGAGCCATCTCTCCAGCCCGATTTTTATTTATTTTAGACTGGGTATCATCACATGACTCTGGTTGACAAGGAACTTGGTATGTAGACCCTGAACTCACAGAGATCCACCTGCTTCTGCTTCCTCAGTGCTAAGATTAAAGGTGTACCCAATCGTCCAGCCACATTAAAACAAGTTTTTAAACCTAGTTTTCTCTGTAATGGCCCCTGCTGTGTGTAGTGGTTTACACATGGAAGGATTTGCTACTGAAGCAGAGGCAGGAGAATTATGAGTCTAACACCAGCCTTGGTTACACTTTGCTACTAGCTGGTTTATCTACAACACAATACAATCAGAAAATATTTTATGATCTTTATTTTAATAAATACTTGTTTTTATGTATAAGTGCTTGCTTGCATGTATGTATGCACACCTCATGCATGCCTGGTGCTAACAGAGGCCAGGAGAGGGCATCAGATCCTCCGGAATTGTAGTTACTGAGTTGTTGGTTGCCATGTGGATGCCTGGGACCTAAGTTTTTTTGCAAGGGGAAACAGTATTCTTAACCATAGAGACTTCTCTCCAGCTTCTGATCTTTACTTTTATTCTTTTTTTTTTTTTTTTTTTCCGGAGCTGGGGACCAACCCAGGGCCTTGCGCTTGCTAGGCAAGTGCTCTACCACTGAGCTAAATCCCCAACCCCTTTTACTTTTAAATGAACTTAAAAGACAGCCTGTCACTCAGTGAGATCCTGATGACCTTGTGAGGAAAGACCCCAGAGCGGCTTTTCATCGACTGGAAGGTAGATTAGGAGTTCTCAGCTTGAACTGCACAGCTGTACCCCGAGCTTTGAAAACGACTGATGCTGAAGTTGGATCGCAGATTAATTATCTCAAACCTCTAGGTTAAGATTCGTAAATCAGCATGTGTGGGACACGCGCATGCACTCCTGTCTCGTGTGATTCGAAAGTTGTCAAACTTGTGAATTAATAACTCATCTTACTTTGAGATATGTTTCCCATTCAATTTGAAAAGATTGGTTCGTGCACTTTAAAAATTATACTTGTTGCATTGTACAATAAAGTTGTTACAGCAGGAAAAGTTCACTCGCAAAGGAAGTAGAAGCAAGTGTTACAAGTTCAAAGTCTTTCTTTTAGATAAGCCAGGGTCTATCTAAAGACCGAAACAAACCTGAGATCCACAGATACTCTTAGGAAAGGAAAAAGGTTAGTAGCAAAAAAAAGCACAGGAAGACCAACAGTTACATACAAGACTTAGAGGGAAAACAGCAGAGTTACCAGCGTAGACATTTCTTAGAAGTTACAGTAACTTTCTCCTAGGATCCTCAGAGGCTACAAACATCTCGTTCGTGAAAAGCAGGGCAGCTGTCAGAGACACAATCGAGGGGAGTCAAGGACTTTATGCTTTGGAGGTCAGAATACGTCAGGATAGGCGCACTTTTGGGAACCTTCATGCGTAGTTTAGAAGTGGTTAAAGCATCAGTCTACATCCTCGGCGAGCAGAGCCAGAGCAGCCGGGCGCGGGAGCCGAACCTTCTGCGCACGCTCGAGCGGAGCGCGGGGCCTTGTGGGAAGGCGCAGACCTCCGGCGGTGGTGTAGGACGCCGTGCGTCTCCCTGGAGCCGGTAAGGGTGGTGGCGGCTGTGGCGGGTGAGCAGGTTTTGCCGTTACTGCCGGCTGCAGGGGCTCTTGGGGTGCGGGGCCGGGCCGGGAACAGCGGCGGGGCCCGTTCCCGAGTGCGATCTCCGTGCGCTGCCCAGGGTTCGGCCTGAGGTGGTTCTGCATCCGGGCTCGGGCCATCTACGGTGGCCGGACCTCCGGAGCCACAGTCCGGAGAGGGCGGAGGACCGGCCGCCTCCTTCAGGCCAGGGTGTGCAGGCTTGCCTTGGATACGGGCCGTGAAAGTGTTTCCCCAGGCTCTGGAAGTAACTGGTTGCCTGCGGAACGAACCCCGTCCTGTCAGCATGGGCTGCCTTAAGACCCAGGGGTGGTGGGTGGATGGAAGGAGAGCTGTCGCCCCTACAGCATCTCTTGGTCTGTTTGTGTTTGTTTGTTTGGTTAGAGACAGGGTTTCTCTGTAGCCCAGGCTGCCCTGCAACTCGCTGTGTAGTAGAGCAGGCTGGCTTCGAACTCATGCCTCTGCTTCCCTCCAGAGTGCTGGGTTTGAAGGCGTGCAGCATTTAAAGGGTTTCGTTTTGCGTGTGTACGAGTTTGTGTGGAGCAAAGCATTATGCTAGATTTGTTTATGAATGAAATGCATGCGTATAACCAAATATTGACACTGCCTGACACTGCTTTTTTTTCAAAATTTTATTTTTACTGTATGTGTATGTGATGTGTGATGGTGCATGCAGGTGTCACACATATCCGAGGACAACTTTGTGGAGTCAGTTTTCCCTTTGCACCTTTGTGAGTTTACCAGGGATTGTGTGGGTACCACCAAGCCTTACATTGTCAGGCTCAAGCAGGGAGCACTTTAGTCAGGAGTCACCTTTCCAGCCCCTCAGAATTGGAATTCTTGACTTAAAATCATATTACCAATTTCTACCAAGCAGAGATCTAGAACACTGTTTAAGTCTTTCTCTCCTTCCCAGTGTCTCAACCTAATCAGTCATCAGGTTATTATTATTTTATTATTATTATTATTTTATTATTATTATTATTATTTGGTTCTTTTTTTTTCGGAGCTGGGGACCGAACCCAGGGCCTTTCGCTTCCTAGGCAAGCGCTCTACCACTGAGCTAAATCCCCAACCCCATCATCAGGTTATTTTTATATCACCAGCCAATACCTTTACGTGGCTTTTAGAATGTCGGCTAATACTCCCTGGCCTGGTGTGTTATGGTCTGTCCCATGTCCACTTCTGACTTCTCCTTTGTCCCTCAAAGTTCTCTCTGCTCCCTTTTCCTCCCCACTCCTTACTTGATTGGCCCGCTCTGACCTTGAGCCTTTTTGATACTATTGGGCTTACAGGTGTGCACTGTCACACCAGGTTTAAATGCAGTTTTTCCACTTAACAGTACATTTAAGTGGTGATGGTCTTAAAGGGATGCACCCCCGTCTTAAATAGAAGCACCTGCCGCCCTGATTCTCGAAACCTTGTGTGCTCCCGACTTTGCAGGGCGCGATGACCTCGACAAGTAAGTCGGTTGAACTGCAGCTCCAGGTGAAGCACAATGCGGAGGAACTGCAGGATTTCATGAGGGACTTGGAGCACTGGGAAAAGACTATGAAGCAGAAGGATCTGGAGCTCAGAAGGCAGAGTGGCGTTCCCGAGGAGGTAAGCGGAGGGTCCCCCGCTCATGTGCAGCAGAACCTGCCTACCGTCGGGGTGTGCGCATACAAGGTGTGTGCACGCTAACCAGCAGGCCACAGTGTGTGAGTGCAAGTCAAAGGCCGACTCCCCGGGGTTGACGCTCTCTTGTGGGCTACAGGAATTGAACTTGAGTCAACAGGCTTTGTAGCAAGCAGGTTGGCCTGCCGAGCCATGTTATCGTTAAATTTAAACTCTAGAAACATATTTTAAAGTAAACAGGGGCTGGAGAGATGGCTCAGCAAGAGCAGACCTGTTTCCAGAGGTCCTGAGTTCAATTCCCAGCAACCACATGGTGGCTCACAACCATCTGTAATGGGATCCAATTTAAAGAGCTCTAGTGTATTCATATAAATAAAATAAATCTTTAAAAAAAAAAAAAAAGTAAAGCATGGCCCTGTAAAATGTGTTGTGAAGTCCTGAAGCTGCCTGCCATCCTAGTAGTCGGTGCGGGGGTGAGGTGGCAGCGGAGGCAGAAGGATCTAGAGTTTAAGTTAGGTGGTGATGGCTCACGCCTTTTATCCCAGCGCTTGGGAGGCAGAAGCAGGCGGGTCTCTTAAGTTTGAGGCCAGCCTGGTCTATAGAGCAAGTTCCTGGACAGCCAGAGCTACAAGGAGGAACCAGTTTGAGTCTAGCCTGGGCTATATAAGATCTTGTTAACAAAGACATAAAAATGCTGAGATTAGAGTGGTTTGCATAATTGTAAACATTTTTCAGAGATCTTGCTTCTCACTAAGCTTTGAGTAATTGTGTGTTAGCCTATCGTAAGATCCTCTAAGTCTGGTGGGTATTTACCGAAAGGATGGCCGTGAGATGGTAAAGGTAAATAAATAACCTTAACACATGTAGGCTTATCATATCTGAAAATAATGTAATCACGTATTTCATAATTTATAAGCAGTATTGGCCTTAAAATGCAGGTCAGACTCAGGCTGCACTATTCTTACTAAGCCAGTGCATTGAAACCTGGCTAGGTTTTTATGTCATATATAGCCCCTGGAGGCATGCCAGGTTGCCTTTGAACTTGTCCGCTCATTCATTCACCATACTAACTGAAAATCAGGTAGTTTTTTAATTTATAGTTGTAAATTTAAAAGCAAAATTCAGATCTCAAGTCAATACTTTTCTTGTGACTAAACAACTTGCGACGTTCATCAAATAATGACCTGAACTTAAAGACTTAATTACTGTTTTTGTGGGGGGGTCTGTGGAGGGGGTGTATGCCCACACGTGTGCACTTATGCATGTGTGCACTTGTGCCATGTGCCCGATAGAGGTGTCTTCCTCTGGTGCTCAGCACCTCATGTTTGGAGACCAGGTCTTTCAGTGAACTGACACACTGTAGGCTGACTGGCTCGGGAGCTCCTGGGATCTGCTTGTCTCTGTCTCCCACTGGGATTACAGGGTGTGTGGCCATGCCTGGCTCTCACCTGGGTAGTAGGGAGTCAAACTCAGGACCTTTCGCTTGCGTGGCAAGTGCTCTTATTCATCGAGCTGTGTCTCTAGTCCCCATAATCAATATTATAAAATGAATTGCTTGAAAATTAAATTGAAAAAAGAATTTCTTATTTGAAAATATTATTTAGTGCCAGGCAGTGGTGGTGCACACCTTTAATCCCAGCTCAGGAGGCAGAGGCAGGCTTTGAGTTTGGAAGCCAGCCTGGTCTACAGAGTGAGTTCCAGGACAGCCAGAGAGAAACCCTGTCTCAGAAAAACCAAAAGAAAAAAAGAAAATATCATTTCAAACATTGTGTTATACAGAAGTAACAGAGCAAAATGCCAAAGCTTTTTTAATTTCTTTGCCTTTCCCCACCCCTGTTCTCCTGTCTAGAATTTACCTCCTATTCGAAATGGGAATTTTAGGAAAAAGAAGAAACGTAAAACTAAAGATTCTTCCAAAAAAACCAAAGAAGAAAACACAAAAAACAGAATAAAATCTTTCGATTATGATGCCTGGGCAAAACTTGATGTGGTAAGTTTATCTAATTATCTAACTAGATATAGTTACATAAATATCTAGATATTTAACTAGTTTATCTAACTTTTAAGTAGTTAGATAAAAATTTCTTGGAGTTAGGCACTAGTCACAGGTGACATGAAAAACAACAGTGTCCTTAGGCCCTACGTTTTCTTTCCCCCTTTTTGTCATGGTGGGAAAGGGGTTCCTATTTAGTCCAGGCTAGCTTTGAGCTAGCTTACGTCTCCCTCAGGAGCGCTGCATTACAGACAGGTGTGCACTGCCATGTCCGCTGAAAAGTAGCTGTCCTAACATGTTTCTCCATCACTGTAATAAAAAAGCTGTTCGAGCAGGGAAAGGCTTATCATGTCATACAGGTTAGAGACTCCATCGTCAGAGGAAGCAGAACAGGAGCTCAACCAGAACCTGGAGAGGAAACCCAGAGAGGAACACAGCCCAGGACTGGTGCTGCAAGCTTGCTCAGCCTGCTTTATACAGCCCCCTGGAGCACGTGCCCAGGAGTGGTGCTACATAGCGGGCCCTACCCTGTGTGGTTAACGAGAACAATCGCCCACCTGACCAGCACAAGTAGGCCAGTAGAAGGCTCCACTTTCCTGGATCTGAGATAGACTCTGTACTTCGCAAGTTCTATCTCCCATAGACACACGTGGTGATTGGACAGCCTCTGCCTCAGAACTTTTCCCAAAGCTCCTAAAAAAGCCACTGGCACGTTAGCCTGTGAAGGGAACCTACTGGCCAATCGCCCTACCTTATTCTGGACTCATACTTCTTAAAGTGGTGTGGGTAGAGGTGTGCATGCTGTGTGGTAGAGGTGTGTATGTTGAGGGAGAGAAGTGACAGCCCCATTTAGAGCATACATGTCTTTTTGGTGTTTTGTTTTAAGAAGACTTACTTAGTTTTAAGTGTGTGAGTGAGTGTTCTGTGTGCCTGTATGTAAGTATACCCACCCTTGTGTGGAGGCCAGCAGAGGGCTCAGATCTGGGACTGGAGTTACAGGTAGTTGTGAGCTTTGGTGCTGGGTTAAACCTGGGTCAGTCCTCTGCAGGAGCAGCAAGCACTCTTAATGGCTGAACCACCTCTCCAGCTGCACTTATTTACCTTCTTGCTTCCCTTTTCTTTTTCTCTCTTCTTCTCTTTTCTTTCCTCTCATTTCTTTTAGACCAGGCTGGCCTGTAACTCACAGAAGTCTGCCTGCTGCTTCCTGCCGGGTGTTGGGTTTGAAAGCATACACTACCATGCCTGGTCTTTTGTCTGTGTTTTAAAATGATTTTTTACTGTGTTGTTAAAATTCTTCCTTTGGTGGAAGATGTAAAACAAGGACCAGATGACAACCAAGGCACAATTCTGCCAGAGTTTGTTCAGGAATGTTGTGGCTTCCCTTAGAGAGGAGTTCCTTACAGGGCTGTACAATATTCCTCTCCAAGCCAGCTGTATCTGGAAAGCCTTATTCAGCAATGATGAGGATGTCCCCATAGTCACATAGATGGAGCCCCCTCTAGTCTCTTATCTCTGAACACTCTTGTCCCTTCCCCATGTGCAGACTAGCCAGGTGGGAGGGAGCAGGACACTCAGGTAAAAGTCTTCTGTCCTACTCTATGGGGTTCATGGGGTGCACGCCATCAGCTAATGCAGCTGGCTTGATCTGTGTGCCGGGTGGAATGCAGCTGAGTGCCCAAAGTGTCGGCTGCTTGATATGGAGGATGTCACTCACAGTGTAGTCTTTTAAACAGTGGTGGGTAGGGCTAGAGAGATGGCCTGGCCATTAAGGGCACTGGCTGCTCATGCAGAGGGCATGGGCACCCCACCCCACCCCACCCCCACCCACCCCCTACCCACCTGCCTCCCACCCCACACCCACCCCCAAGACCCACCTGCCTCCCACCCCCACCCACCCCCACCCACCCCCCACCCACCTGCCTCCCACCCCTCACCCACCCCAAGACCCACCTGCCTCCCACCCCTCACCCACCCCCTCACCTGCCTCCCACCCTGCACCCACCCTGCACCTACTGGAAGCTCACAACTGTAATTCCAGTTCCAGGGGATCTGACTCCCCCTTCTCACTTCCACAGACATCTGCATATGTGTGCACATGCCTGTGCCCAGACATGTGTGTGTGTGTGCTCCCACCCTCCTTCCCTCCCCACCCTCCGTCCCACCCTCTCTCCTTCCCTCCCTCCCTCTCTCCCTCCCTGTCACCCCCTCCCTCCCTCTCTGTCTCACTGTCTCATTCTCTCTCACACGTAACCACTAAAATACTTTTTTAAGGTATCGTGTGAGAGCTGGATGTGGTGGTGCACACCCGACTCTGGCACCTAACTGTAGCAGGTGACTTGGCTTCCATCCATGTCCTAACAGTTCAAGCCCCATCGAGGGTGATTGTGGACACTGCTCTGCTCCTCTTGCAGGACAGTATTCTTGATGAGCTTGATAAAGAAGACAGCACCCACGATTCTGTGTCCCAGGAGTCAGAGTCGGACGAAGACGGTGTTCGTGTGGATTCCCAGAAGGCTCTTGTTCTAAAAGAAAAGGTACTTTAGGTTAGTTTTGGGTTCCTTCAGGGAGGAAGGCTGTGCATCAAATCAAGTGGATTTTAAAACTCTTAGCTTTGTTCTGGAGATCTTCACACTGAAGTTGTTAGTGGCTGGCTGTCTCCTCACTGAGAGGCAGTGCAGCCTGGAGCCTACTCTTTAGAGCCAGATTAACTACCTGGTTCTAATCTGGGACCAGTTCTCTCAGCTTTTTGTAACTCACTTTCATAGCTGTTCAGAGGGGACAGAGTGTGGCTGACCCTCAGCGGTTGGTGTTTAGTGACTTGGTTCCAAGTGCGTGGACAGCACCTGGGATCATGTGGCAGAGGAAGTAATGAAATGAGTGGGTGATAGTTGGAGGAAAGACAGAGTCCAGAACCCGGTTATGCTTAACAGTCAGATGCGGGGTTCGGTGCATTGGAAGGTGTGGAAAGGTGTCTTTGAAGGATTGCTAAGAACCTTGAATGAATGGCAAGGTGATTCCAGAGGGGCCCCTGATGAGGTGCTGTTGAGGGGAGAGAGTGGACCATGCAGGGATGTAGGAAGGCATCCCCACTGTAAGCAGAGCAGTGGTCGGTAACACCGTAGTAGTTAACTACGAGTGATGCTCAGGGAATCTACAAAGCAGCCCCTGTATTGAATCCCATCTAGGGAAGGGATCAGACCCCACCCAAGGTCATATACACTCACACTTTAAGTGTAGGCCTTCGCTATTTTAACAGAAGAGATACTATTTTTATGTTAGCAACATTCACAGCAAATATTAATTATCCTAGAATTTTTGCCTCTCAGCCAGCAAAAATATCTCTTAATCAGAGACTCTGGGGTAAAAGGTTCTGTATCCTCATGTATCAATAATTTCCTGTCTTTCTGTCCTGCCTTAATTTGACCCTGTGAGACTTTAATTCCCTAATCCTCAGGGTTTCTGATGCTGAGCAGAGCATGGGGATTTCTTTCTGCAGGGACCAGAAGTGTAGCTTGTGTTTCTTAAGTGGGACCTAGAGGACCTGAGCTTGTAGCCTGGTGGGTTGTCATTTGAAGGCAGACTAGAGGAGGGATGTCATTACTTGAGACATCAGACTGTATGAAACTAAAGAAGCACGTGGAGAGTTGCTGTTCCTGAGATCAGGACTCAGAGGAGCAGGGCCCGTGGTCCTGAGAACTGTGATGTTGGTGAATCACTAAAGTGACAGGAGCATCTGGCAGTGGCAGAGGACTAGGACACACTGGCTGGCTCTCAGCAGAGCAGCGAGAGCCCCAGGTTTCTGGTCCCCGTGTTTTATCATCTTTAACCGAGAGCCTGTGGACTAAATGGAACATAGTGATGGTTACATATCAGACGGAACACCGGCAAACCTAAGAACTGCCTGGGAAGTGGGATAAACTAGAGGAGAACGGCTTCAACTCACACTCCCTGACACACCCGACAGCGCCTTGAAGGGAGCCGGTGGGGCACGCCCAGATGTGAGGGAAGGCAGTGAGCACTGAGGCAGAGATGGAGAGGACCGCTCCAGTGCTGTAGTGTTGCCGTGGGTGCTACTGACGTTAGCATCCCACACTCAGGGCTAATGGGGACGGCTGTAAGGGCCCAGATGGCAGTCTATCACGTTGGCGCCTACTGTTACCAATCATTGCTTTTTAGCTGTACTTCCACCCAAACAGGTGGACAAAAAAAGGAAATTGTTTTTTTTCTCTAAGTTATGGTCTCCTAACTCTCTCAGTGTTTCATCACTGGGGCATCTTTCGGCATACATCAAGGTTTGTTGATGACACGGCTTCCTGTAGATGCTTGAGGGCATGGTTCTTGGTGCTGACTCCTCATTGTAGAGTGAACGTTACAGTCCAGCCCTGAAAGCTCTGTGACCTCTCTCTGAAGTCAGGTGACTTGATGGAGCTTTAGGACACTCAGCAGGTGTCCTGTTGTCCCCTGGAACCGAGCCAGCCTGGGAGCAGACTCTAAAACACTGGACATTTAGCCCTGTGTGTCTCAGTGGCTCTTCAAGGCTTCCCCTTCAGGTTAGACTGTAGTGCCCCCCTGTCAGGGGAAGCCGCCCTGACCGCCTCAGTCTTCTGACAGAGCGCTTGGATTGTTCCCGTGTTGATTCTCTTTTCTTTCAGGGCAACAAGTACTTCAAGCAAGGGAAATATGACGAAGCCATTGAATGCTACACGAAAGGCATGGATGCCGATCCCTACAACCCCGTGTTGCCAACAAACAGAGCATCTGCGTACTTTAGACTGAAAAAGTGAGGGCCGTGCGTGTGCGAGTGGTCCTGTGCGTCTGCACTTGGGCTTCTTCCTGCTTGCTTTGCTTTTTGTTTTGTTTGTTTGCTTGGTTTGAGATAAGCTTCATTCATTCTGTAGCCCTTGCTGTGGGGACTCTGTAGAGCTGAGGTCCACCTGCCTCCGCCTCCCCACTGTGGTCACAGGCAGCACCGGCCTGCCTGCCTGGAGGTCAGTTTTCAAACGGCTGTGGGAAACCGCAAAGGAGATGGAAAGCACACCTCACTTCATTTACTCTGCAAATTCTTGTAGGCTATTCCTTACGGAGTAGTTTATTTAATTCAGTGTAAGCATTTGGGGCTCAGACCTAGTGCTCAGAGTTTGTGTACTAAGGAGGTTCTCCCACGAAAGTCAGGAAGTGATGGTCTTTACCTGATTCATTAAACAGAGAGAAAAACGCTGTTGTGGCTGAAGGCTGAGGATTACTGACGAGCAAGCGTGTTTGTAGCAAGCGTGTTTGTAGCCTGTGTTCACTCCCGGCACTAGGGAGAGCCAGAGAGAGGGAAGGAGGGAGGGAAAAAGAGAAGAGAAAACTAATTTGTTACGTTTTTAGCTGTTAATTTCTTCGTATTGTTCAGAAAACTGCATTTGCTATTTACTCTGCAGACCTTTCTATGGTAAACTTGATTATATTCCAGTATTTCCTTATCTTTACATTCTGCCAGCTCTTACGTGCACATTTAATAATGGGGACATTACATGCACGTGAGCTGACCTAGTGTGGGAATTTCTAAAAGACAGACATAGGAAGACATTCTTGCTGGTTTAGTTATTTAGAAATAGAAGTGGTATTGCTTTTTGAGTTTTCTCTTTTCTTTCTTTTTCTTTCATTTTTTTTTTTGAGACAAGGTTTTATTCTGTGCTCCTAACTGTGTAGACCCGGCTGGCCTCACAGAGATCTTCCTGCCTCTGTCTCCTGCTTGCCGGATTAAAGGTGTTCATGTGCCATCATGCCTGGCTTAGCCTATGTACTCTTTAAGCTATTAGTGAAGTTGGACATCTCTTTATATATGCAGTCATGTTTTAAATTTTTTCCCTGTAAAATGCTGTTTTATAATCCCCATTTCCTATTAACTGTATATTGATTTTTAAAAGTTCATTATTCTAGAAACGTAACTCTTTGACATTTGTTTATTTATGTGTTTTGGTTTTTTGAGACAGAGTTTCTCTGTGTAGTTCTGGTTTTCCTAGAACTAGCTCTTTAGACCAGGCTGGCCTCGAACTTAGAGATCTATCTGCATCTGCTTCCCGAGTGCTGCGCCATGAGCAGCTCAACATTTGCTTATAACAACTGTCTTCTGACAGTTTTGTAGCTTGTCTCTTCTTTTCTTATAGACTCTTGAAATCCCACAAAACAGAAATTGCCTGACGTGGTGGCACACACCTTTAATCCCAGCACTCAGGAGGCAGAGGTAGGCAGATCTCTGTGAGTTTGGGGATTCAAGGAAGCCTGGTTTACATGTTGAATTCCAGGTTAGGCCACCTAGGGTTATATAATGAGACCCTGCCTCATAAGAAAGAGAGAGAGAGAGAAAGAAAGAAGAGAGAAAGAAAGAAAGAGAAAGGAAGGAAGGAAGGAAGAAAGAATCACTGTTTCTATAGACTGAGTGTGCTGAGAAGTAGCATACTGTAGTGAATATACAGAATATCCTGTACAGTAGTGAATATGCATAGTATCCTATACAGTAGTGAATATACAGAGTATCCTATACAGTAGTGAATATACAGAGTATCCTGTACAGTAGTGAATATACAGAGTATCCTATACAGTTGTGAATATACAGAGTATCCTATACAGTTGTGAATATACAGAGTATCCTATATGGTAGTGAATATACATAGTATCCTCTACGGTAGTGAATATATAGAGTATCTTGTACGGTAGTGAATATACAGAAGTATCCTATACAGTAGTGAATATAGTAATTAGTAGCATAGTATATTGTAGCATGTACAATAGTGAATATGCAAAGTCCTGGATTTTGTTTCCTGCACTGGGGTAGGGTGAAGGAAGAGATTATTTTTAAGTTTAATTAAATAAAAGAAGATGAAAATTTTGTATAATTGGAAGTAAATCGCCCCTTTAATTTTTTTGAATTGCAGATTTGCTGTTGCTGAGTCTGACTGTAATTTGGCAATTGCCTTAAGCAGGAGTTATACCAAGGCTTACGCCAGACGAGGTGCTGCTCGATTTGCTCTGCAGAAGTTAGAGGACGCTAGAAAAGGTATTGCTCTTCTCAGGCCACCCTGAGGTATCTCTTCAGTGACCTAGCTCACAGTACACAGAGAGTTCTGTCGGTGTAGTGCTCCTTTTAGTTTTGGGCAGTTTTAATTTTTTTGTTGTACAATTTAGAAAAATATAGGTATGTGTGGAAGCGTGCATATGACAGTGAACACCTTGAGGGAGTCAGTTCTCTCCTTCTTCGGGGTAGAAGAGGCCCAGGGATCAAACTCAAGTTGTGAGGCTTGGCAGTTGGTGCCTGGACCTGCTACACCCACCAGCCCTTTTTTTTTTGGAAATGTAAAAGATACCTTATTTTGGGAAAGAATGTATTGTTTGCCACTGGTCAGACTTTGTTTCAGAGTTTTACTTCATTGAACATTGCCACAGCAGGTGACTCATGTCTTCTGACCTTTCAGTTCTTAGCTGTAAATAAAGGTGAAGTCATCTTGGTGGCTGTTTGAGTCAGGAGACAAGCACAGCATGTTTATTTATAAGTAAATTCTGCCTTGTTATTCCATAACAAGACTTGTGTAATAATTACAAAGTATGACTAACACTTACGTTGAGTGGATGTCGCTCTGTGCTTCATGGTGGCATAACCACCGGAGCTGGTGGAACATGGTTTGTGAAAGGACCTCCTTAGTTAGGGTTTTATCTGCCCCGGGAGGATAGAAAGTGTTTAGGAGCTCAGTAGCGGCCATTAGTTCACTTTACCGTGGAATAGTCGGTGTCACAGGTAGCTACTGACTGGTTTTGAACAGGCTGTAAAACTATCCTCCTTTTCAAAAACACTCTCTCTTCTGTTTCACTTAGATTATGAAAAAGTGTTAGAACTGGAACCAGATAACTTCGAAGCAACGAATGAACTCAGGAAAATTGATCAGGTAAATTATAACCACTTAAGTACATTAGGTTTGACTTTTATATCACTAAGGTGAAAGTTGTTGCTTCGATTTTATACACACGTTAGATTTTTAAAAAGTTTTATTTATTATTATTTTTTTAAGATTTATTTATTTTATGTATGTGAGTGCACTGTTGCTGTCTTCAGACACACCAGAAGAGGGCATCAGATCCCATTACAGATGGTTGTGAGCCACCATGTGGTTGCTGGGAATTGAACTCAGGACCTCTGGAAGAGCAGTCAGTGCTCTTAACCACTGAGCCATCTCTCCACCCCCCAAAAGTGTTTATTTTTAAGTGTATGAGTATTTTGCCTGTGTGAACCTGGTGCCTGTGGTAGTCAAAAACATTGGATTTTCTGAGACCAGAGCTACAGACATCGAGGGCTGCCGTGTAAGTGCTGGGAAGTGAACTTGGGTCCTGGAAGAACAGCCAGTGCTCTAAACCACTGTGCTCCCTGCCTCCAATAGACTTCTTTTTTAGGATTTCACCATTCATAGGCCAGGCTAGCTTCAAACTTGAAGCAGTCATCCTGGCTCAGTCACCTAGGTATTGGAATTAGACAGAAGTGTTATGGTTTTACCTCATGGACAGTAAGGCAGAGGGGATGCAGCGATACTGATCCTGCTGGGACGCGTGTTCACACATCGGCTCGCTGACCCACTTAGGAAAAGTGGTGCTTTAAATTTTTATTTTCTTTGAATTCTATTTACAGCTCCATCAAGACATTTTATTATACGTAAATTTTATTGCTATGTAAAATAAAAATAAAACAGTGGTTTTAAGAAAAAAGTTGGCCGAGATTTCCAAAACTATTGCTTGCTTTTCCTCCAAGGACTGTTTTTAAATTTTTTCCCTTCTTTTAAAAATATTTTTTTTAGTTGGAGATAATTTTAAGATTTATTTTATTTTCTATTATGTGCGTGTGTGTTCATTAAAGGGCACTAGATCCTTTGGAACTGGAGTTACGCATAGGTGGTTGTGGACCACTGATGTGGGTACTGAGAACTGAACCTGGGTCTTCTGTAAGCAGAGTGACTCTAACCACTGAACGCCTCCAGCCCAGCTTTGGGTTACTCCCCTGACTCTGTGCTCTTTATCTCTGTGATCAGTGCCTACATATTATGTCACTCTGTGCTGTGTCAGCTGCCGTTAGTAAAAGCACTAATCTCCCAACAGTAGGAGAACAGCTCACACGTGGTTTCCAGATCACCCCAGTAACCCCAGCACTTGGGAGGGGGCAGCAGAGCCGAGTTTGAGGCCAGCCCGAGAGCAGTCTCAAAAGGAAAACAGTGGTCGTCACTCAACTGAGACTCAGGTTGATGGGCTGGGGCCTCGCAGTCTCCTGTCCCTCTGCCTTTGCTTAACGCTGTAGCTGTCCTGTCGTCTTGTGAAAGAATGTCCTTGCGAAGATGTCCTGCCATCTTGGCACGTGAAAGAAGTGCCCGTGATTGGGGATCTCCGATTTACAATATCATTTACTGCACACGAGTTGTGTTAAAATCTCATCTTCCTAACAGTTTCACAGTAAATCTGGGAAATTGAGTGATGTGATCTCCGTTATTTTATGTTTGAAAACCACCTAGGACAGTGACTGGACATGTAGACATTTGGCACATATTTGTAGATTCAGTAAATACAACTATATTTGCTGGATACTGCTCGTTCTAACTGAAACAGAGAGCATTACATTTGTCTTAGGTATAGAGATATGCATTGTTTTTACTTTAGCAAGTAGAAAGAATGAGTTAGAATACAAAGTATTCCAATTATTTGAGTGTAGCAGACATTTTAGTGTATTTAAGTAGTTTGCATTTCCAGTCTAATGTAGATGCGTCTTGCGTTACTTGTTTTATTTTAGCTGAGTGCTGTGTCTCCTAGGCTTTAACATCGAAGGAAAACTCACGTCCCAAAGACATTGCTGCTACTGTGATTAAACCAGCTGAAGGAGAGAGAAAAGCAAATGAAGATCAGCGGGGCAGGCAGAAGGCCATTGCAGAGAAAGACCTGGTAATCCATCCATCCGATCCGATGGGGTCTGATCCGAAGGGGTCTGATCTGAAGGGGTTCTGATCCGAAGGGGTTCTGATCTGCGCATCTGTCCAGCTGATGCTGACTCCTGCTTTCTTGTATTTTGATTAAATTTCTATCTCTAACTTCAAAAACATTATTTTAGTAGGAAGTGGAAATGAAGTATACTAAAACCTCTGGTGGCTACTTATTCAACGTTTGAGTTACTGTTGCCTTAATATATGAGAGTAGTCACATGTAAAGTAATTGTCAGAGTGGTTAGGTTTGGGGGATAAACTATATGTAGGTAATCACACATCTAATGTAGGACACATTACAGTTCATCTGTATTTTCAATTGAGAAGATTTAGCGAATGTTTTTGGGAGGAAGTGATCTAATTATACTTTATAGTTAGGCATGGCGGCACATGCATTTAACCTTATCACTGGAGGCAGAAGCAGGTCGGATCTCTGAGACTGGGTCTGAAACAGGTCTACAGAGTGAGTTCCAGGCCAGCCAGGGCTACACAGAGAAACCCTGTCTCAAAAAAAAAAAAATAAAATAAAATAAAAAATAAAGTTCTAGGATACACATTTACTTTGTATTTCATAAAGCGCACATTTGTTTGCATGTGTGCATATGTACCGCACACGTGCCTGATGCCCTCAGAAGACAGAAAGGACTATAGCTCCTCTAACCAGAGGTACAGGCGGTCGTGAGCCGTGCAGCCAAACCAGGGCCTCTGCAAAGCACCGAGTGTTAGTAACTGCTGAGCCATCTCGCTAGTCCCTAATTTAATGAACTTCAGACTTCTGTGGGGCCACAGAGGATTCCTAAGGTGTACTTAGGAAATCATTGGTTGTGATTTATTTGATTGATTATAAACAGAAGCCCTCTTTCGATATAGTTTAACTTATATTGGAGCTGGGAGGTGGCACACTGGCTAAGAGCACAGGACCTGGGTTCGATTCCCAGTACCCACAATTATATGGCTCACAACCATCCGTAATTCCAGTTCCAGGGCATCTGACACCTTTTTCTGGCCTCCTTGGGTATCAGGCACACACATGATGCGTAGACAAGCATGCAGCAAAACACCCATACACATAAAATAAAGGTGAATCTCAACATTTAAAACACCCCATGTTGATTCAGGTATACTCTTGTCATTCAGTGGTGGGCTGTATAATCTAGTACTGTTCTTCTACTCAAACTGACCTTGGAGCTGGGTAAGTTAGTGCACATCTGCAATCGCAGCTCTTGGGAGGTAGGGGGTGGAGTACTGAAGTGCAGGGCCATCTTCAGCCACCTGGTGAGTTTGAGACGCTCTAGTTAATGAGACTTGTGTCAGATAGAGATGGCCTAGTTAATGAGAGCTCGTCTCAGAAAACCACCCGGGGTGGGGGGATGGGAGGGTGGGGAATCGCATTTGTAATTCTGTTTGTACAGCTTCCCCCTCTCTCCTCTGTTTCCTGCTTCTTCCTTACTCTGTCTTCTTCCCCTCCTCTTATCTCCCTCCTCCCCTCCTCCCTCCCTCCTCTCCCTCCTTCTCCCCCTCTCCCCCCTCCTCTGCTCTTCTCTCTCCCCCCCTTCTCTCCCTCTTCTTGCTTCTGAGTGCTGGACTCAAAGCCTTGCACGTGATAGCAAGCTCTCTGTCTTTAAGCCAGCCACACCCCAGCAAGATCTCCAAGTATTTTTGATTAGTTTCTAATGTAAGTGAAGATTTAGTGTAATGTTTGGGCCTTCACTGTTTAATTAGTAGGTTACTGATGAAGTTTAGAGTAATAGTAGTGTTTTTGTGCTGAAAAGAGAATACTGTCATTTAAGAAAATCCATGCTAATATATTTGAGAAGTCTCATAAACTAGATATTATCTTTGTATTTCTAAGTGTGTGTGCTTGTGTGTGTGGTATATGTGTGTGTGTACATGGCATGTGTGTATGTACATGGTGTGTGTGTATGTGTGTATGTACATGTATGTGAAGCTGGATAGAATTGTGTGAGGGCAGAGATCATTGTTCTGTTACTCTGTGTCTTGTTATTGCTTCTGAGCCATGATCTCTTCTGAACTTGGAGGTTAATGGGCTAGACCTGCTGGGTAGGCAGGCGTGAGCCCCCCTGGGTCGGTCCTCAGAATCCAGGTCCTTGTGATTGCTCAGGAGCATGCCCTGCACTGGGCTGCCCCTGTCTCGCTCCTTAGCAGTGAGAATGTGTAGAACTCAATATCAGAGTTTTCTCTTGGGTCTGAAGTGGGGTAGCGTTCAGCATGTTTTGGTGTTCACACTTCTCTCCAAAATCACAGGGCAATGGATTTTTCAAAGAGGGGAAGTACGAGCAAGCAATCGAATGCTACACCCGTGGGATAGCAGCGGACAGCACCAATGCCCTGCTCCCCGCTAACAGAGCCATGGCCTACCTCAAGGTTCAGAAGTAAGTTCTGCCTGTATTTCACTTTCGGGATGAAATTCACTTAGCTTGCAACTTTAAATAATTAATTAACAGAGTTAACTTTAGTTGATTTGGTATTTTGTCATTGTCTTCTTTGTTCGGATCTTCCCCCTCCTTCTAGTCTCTTCTGTTTTGGAGTGGTGCTAGGTTAGAATTCAGGACCTCTCATGTGCTAGAGAAGTGCTTCAGCGCTCAGTGCTGAGCCAAGCCAGCAGGGGATTTATTCCCAAGCAAACCGTAATGTAATTTCATTACAGTTAATGAGAGTGAAACGCAGAGAGAAGGAGAGTGTGTGTGCGTGCGTGTGTGTGTGCGTGTGTGTGTGTGTGCATGTGATACCGTGTGTTATCATGTGAGTGTTATCTTTACATTTTTAACGGAATTGTACAGTGTAAGTATATTGTATGTTATTTTAATTTTTTGTATTACATTTATGTGTGGGGGTGGTATGTGTGGAAGTCAGGACAGGTTGCAGAAATTGGTTCTCTCTTCCTCCCACATTGGTTTGGGGGTCAAACCTACGTCGTCATGTTTGTGGGCAAGGACCTTTACTTACTGAGCTACCTTACTCTTGAGGTAAGATCACGTGTAGACAAGCAGTAGGTGGAATACTGCCATGATACTGACATAATAATGAGTGTTACTGAGGTGTGCGTGATACAATAAATAATGATATGTGTGTTTTATTGGTGACAGAGTTACAGGTTCTGCTATAATTGACAGAAAGCCAAATTTCACTTATTGAAACTAAGGACGCAATCTAGGTTTTGCACTCCTCAGAGGACTTCATGTCAGGAAGGTGACTAAGGAGGAAAATGTTGGTTGCATATTTAACCTTATTTAAGGGATAGACACAGCTTAAGCATTGTCTTTTATTGATTAGCCAAGAATGGTTTCTCATCTTTTGAGAGCTTAAGAAAACCTGGATCTTGCTGTTAAACAGTCCTGTGTTAGTTCAGTCATTTTAATACCCAAAATGGTTTGACTAAATACAAGAATAATGCTTTGTGGGGGTGAGGCTGCCTCTGAGTACGTCGTGTTGGTTCTGTTGTCTGTGTTCATAAGAACCTGGTAACATGTGTCGAGTCAGCAGAGCTTAAGTTAAAGGATAGACTGATGTTATTTGTACTCTGTGTTCATTTCTCTGGTATGTGCTCTGGGGACTCACAGAACGACAGTTAGGAAGTAGCAGTGAAATAATTTTATGTTCGGAAGTCACCACAACAAGAGGAACTGTGTTAAAGTTTCAGGGGCCACTGAGTTAGAGGCTCATGTCCTGACATGGGTGTTCAGAGTCAAAGACAAGGGTGGGAGTAAAAAAGTCTGCGGTTTATGTGACAAGGCGACAGAGCAGACCAAAGCCCCTCTGTGTGGGGCTTCGTGATCCTCAAAAGTGCAGGGTCTGTGCAAGTGTCTTAAAACGAGAGGTCGGTGCAGTGATGCACAGAATCATAGTGCAGAGCTTGAACAAGGACGTTTCCAGTGTGCTGCAAAGCGAAGTAAGAAATCAGAGTTGTGTGTAATGGTCCCAAGCTTGGCAGGAGGATCAGAAGTTCAAGGTCATTCTAAGGTCATCCTAGGTCATCTGATCTGAGGCTGTGGGCCACCTCTCCTCACTCCCTAGTCTGGTTCTCTTTCCTTCCTTTCCAGATGGTCTGAAGATCTGGTGGGAATGAGAAAATTGGAACGATCTTTCTCCTTAAAGACAGAGTTTTGGGGATTGTTAATTGAAATCATATGTTGCTGGGCAGAGGAGGGAGGGTAGCAAGTTCTAAGCCAGCCTGGCCCACATAGTAAGACTGTAGTCTCAAATAAAACAACAAAAACTTTTTAGTTTGTCTTCTGTTTTTCCTCCCCTTCCTTTCTTCCTTCTTCCTTCCTTCCTTTTTTATTTTACTTGTTATTTGTGTGTAGGGGGCATGTGAGGGGGAGGTCAGAGGACAAGTTGTGACAACTTGGTTCTTTCCTTCTACCTTGTGGGTCCCAGCAATGGATTCAGGTTGTTAGGCAACAAGCACTTTTACCCACTGGACCATCTCTCCAGCCCGCATTCTATTTTCTATGAGCTACATGTTGTCCAGTTGGTAATTTTATTGTGTTCAATAGATATGAAGAAGCTGAAAGAGACTGCACACAGGCTATCTTACTAGATGGTTCATATTCAAAAGCTTTTGCCAGAAGAGGAACTGCAAGGACATTTTTGGGAAAGATCAATGAGGCCAAGCAAGGTAAGACTAGAAAATCTGACACACTCACCTGACGACACCACAGAATAACTGACACGCTCATCAGCTCACCTGATAGACACGCTCACCTGATGACCCCACAGAATAACTGACACGCTCACCCTATCAGACTCCTGAGGTGTAGAAGCAAAGAGTTTTGTAGTTTTCCACAGTGATTTTTGCAAAGCACACTTTGGGGATGAAGGTGAGTCTGAAAACTGAACCTTGCATAGTGTGCAAGATTATTTATAACATACTGTGGTTAATCACCAAGTGAAAGGAAGGAAAGTTTGAAGAGGGGAAACAAGAACTAGTCAAGAAGAGAGGGTATCAGCAGCTGGGCATCGAGGTTAAGGTGAGGGCTACATTGATTCCTTTCTTACTCTTTTGGTTTGGTTTGGTTTTTGGAACAGGGTCTCTTACATAGCCCTGGAATTTAAGTGTGGACCAGGCTGACCTTGAGCCCTCCTGAGTGCTGGGATTAAAGGCTGCTCCAGCACACACGCCTGGCCTTTCTCATTCCCGATGTGCGCGTTTGTTTGCTTTCCCTCCTGCCCTGTGCCCTGTGCCCTGTGCCCTGTGCCCTGTGCCCTGTGCCCTGTGCTGTGCCCTGTGCTGCAGTCTTCGTCAGTCTTCAGGGAACTGACCTGGTCTTACCCATGTTTCCCTCATTGCGTTTGTTCCTTGTTCCTTCGGTTTCACTTGCTGTTCTCTCTCTCTGTTTCCTTGGAAATCTATGTGGGAAGAAAAAGACGAGAGCCTATTCTGGCTAGTTTTATCTAGTTTTATCTAATTGGCATAAGCCAGTCATCTGGAGGAGGAAGCTCCAACTGAGAAACGCCCCTAACCACTCGTCCTGAGGCAAGCCTGTGGGACATTTTCCTGATGGCTAATTGCTAGGTGAGAAACTGGCCACTGTGAGCAGTGCCACCCCTGCTGGCCTGGAGGTCCTGGGTGCTCTGTGCAAGCCAAAAGCTGTGGGGAGCAAACCACTAAGCAGCACCCTGTGGCCCCTGCACCACTGCCTGCCTCCAGGCTCTGCCCTCATTTCCTCAGTGATGAGGTGTGGCCTGAGGGCTGTGAGCTCAAGTGAGCCGTCTTCCCTAAGCTGCATCTGGTCATGGGGTTTAGCACAGCAGTAGAGACTTGAAGACAGAGTCCTGGGATTAAACCCAGGCCCTGTGCCATTTTTCTTCCAACTTCCTGTGTCAGTAGTCACAGAGTAGAGGTCAGGCTTTTCCTTTCCTGATAATTACATTTAAATCGGGCAGTTAATCCAGCCAGGCATAGTGGCAGCCCATTGTCTTTTGTTTTATCAAGTTATGGTAAGATTGCACAGCACTAATTTGATATTTTTACCATTTGAAGTGTATATCTTCAGCGTTGTGCAACCCCGTTTGTCCTTATTCTAAATGGTGTATCAGGTGCTAACTGTCCGTTCCTCTTCCTCCTCCCTTATAGCCCCTGGCAGCCGCTGTTTTCTGTCTTACTGGTTACCCAGGGGACGTGAGCTCCTCCGCCCCCGAGTGCTGGGGTTTTAGGCATGTGCTACCGCACTGGGCTAGGTCCTGTCAGATTTGCCGATTGGTAGGCTCATGGCGGTATTGCTGCTCTGCTCCATTTACCTTAGAATGTTTTTAAGCTTTCTGTGTGCTGAGACATCATCACAGCTTCTTCTTAAAGTTTTTTTAAATTTTCTTTTTTACATTTTGTTTTATTGAACATGTGCATTTACATGCATGCATGTCATAGGCACACATGTGTAAGTCAGGCCAACTTGCAGAGAGCTCATTCCTTCCTTCACCAGCTTCAGTGTGGGGGTGGGGATGCTGGTTAGCCCTGGCTGGCCTAGCATTTGCTATGTAGACCGGGCTAGGTTTCAACTCACACGAGTCCTGCCAGTGCCTCCCAAGTGCTAGGATTACAGGTGTGCGTGTGACCACACCTGGTTTCATGCCTTAAAAACTGAGTAACATTCTGGGGTATGGCATTCTCTGAGGGGAGTTATTCCCTCATTCATTAAGTGTGAGTGTGGTTACGTGCAGTGCTCCTTAGGTCTCTCTGTGTCATCTGCAAATCAAGGGTGGAGCACGAGGTCTGAGAAAGTCCATGGGAACAGCTTGACAAACCCTGTCCTTACCGCCACTCCCCTCAGGGTCCCCAGTAAACCTCACTGAGAAAGGAGATGTCTGAGCCCCAGCATTGGGCGGCAGAGACAGGATGGTTAGGGTCTGGGCTGCCTTTTCACAGCTGGTGCAGGGACATCTGGGCTACACAAGCACCTGTTGCAAAAGCCAAAATAAGTAAACAAAATAAAGGGATTGTTAACTAAAGACGTCATGTTTTAAATGCCATAAAAGTAATTTTACTATTTTGTTATTTTTTAAAATTCTCGTTAGATTTCGAAACTGTTTTACTTTTGGAACCTGGAAATAAACAAGCAGTGACCGAGCTTTCCAGAATTAAAAAGGTAGGGTTTTCTTGAACAAAACACCATCGCATTGCCTGACACATGAATTTCTGGGTTAATATAAGTAACTCAAGTATTTTGATAATTTTTTTCAATTTTGTTTTCAAGGAATTAATTGAGAAAGGACGCTGGGATGATGTCTTTCTTGACTCCACACAGAGGCACAATGTGGTAAAGCCTGTAGACAGTCCTCATCGGGGGTCACCTGTGAGTAAAGCGCTTTCACTTCCTCGCCGCTTAGCGTCACTGTCGTGTTAATAGAATTGGAAGCAAACTTCATGAGAAAGCTTAAAACTCCTGATGTACCTATTTAATGTTCTTTAATAAGTCCCTCATAGGATTTATTGACAATATTAGAGAGAATTATTTCTAGAGTAACGTATGTTTCACTTACACAGTTTAGCAGATCAATCTCACGTAATGGAATTTGAGTCAGTTAGACATTTTGTTATCGGCTCAACGTTGTCCTCAGTCTCTGGAGTTCTGTTTGATTTTGGACATTGGTGATGCTTTCTGACAGGTTTTATTCTATTGATCTTCCATTTCTGCTTTCCCGTTGGTTCCTTTTTGGTCAGTTTCCTGGGCGAATCTTTGCTTAAGTGACTGATGACTTCATCTACTTTGGTCTGTGCCTGAGCTGACGGCCTTGTTTATTTGGGTCCCTTTATGGTCCTTGATTCTTTTAGGGTAGAGCTAAGGACTTTTCTGGCATTTCAGGCATTTCATCATCTTCGTTCTCCTTATGGAGAGGGCGTTGGCCTGCTGGGTGCAGGGCAGAGTGGAGTGCTCCCGTGGTTTGGTGTTTATTTTACTGTGTCTGTGTGACATTGGGATTTTAGTTTTGTCCAGCTGCTGTCGGCAGGAGAAGATGTGTGGCATTATGTGTCGGGTTAGGAAGGCCACTAGGGCATTGGTTGGGGGAAATGTACTTTATAGCATTTTTGTTTGAGAGTTAAGAGTGTCAGCATTTAAATAGTGAATGGGGGAGATGGGAAAGCAGAAAGGAAGGGTAAAGGATGAGAAGGGAGTGTTGGGTATGGAAACAAAATCAGTTAAAGATTAGAGTAGGGCCTGTTAGATGGCCTTCTGGGTAAAGGTGCCTGTCACCAAGCTGACACCCTGAGTTCAGTCTCTGGGATCTACGCAGTGGGAGGTGAGAACCAACTTGTAAGTTGACTTCTGACCTCCACATGACCCCTCTCAAAAATATATAATAAGAGATTAAAGTAATACACACAGAAGTGGACAGTTGGCCAGGGAGAGGGCTCGGCGGCAAAAGCAGCAGCCGTGCAGGCTCGTTGAGGAGTTCAGTCCCTGGAGCCCACACAGAGCAGGGTTCGGTGATGCATGCGTGTGCCCCCAGCGCTCTGACAGAGCACGTGTGGAGAACACGGTGTAGCAGCAGCAGGACAGACTGCCTGTTTGGAGCTTACCTGTTAAGAGCTGTGATGGTTCGTGTGTGCTCAGGCAGGGAGTGGCACTATTAGGTGTGACCTTGTTGGAGTAGGTGTGTCACTGTGGATGTGGGCTTTAAGACCCCCATCCTAGCTGCCTGGAAGCCAGTCTTCCACTAGCAGCCTTCAGATGACGATGTACACCTCTCAGCTCCTCCTGCACCATGCCTGCCTGGATGCTGCCATGCTCCCACCTTGATGATAATGGACTGAACCTCTGAACCTGTAAACCAGCCCCGATTAAATGTTGTCCTTATAAGAGTTGCCTTGGCCGTGGTGTCTATTCACAGCAGTGAACCCTAACTAAGACAATAGGGAATATTATTTATTAAACTGGAGAACCTACCAACTTTATGAATGTGATTTGGCAAGTCTGCTGTCTGGACTGGATTTACCCAGCTGCTGTGCTCCTGGAGAGTGTGCTGAGTTTCAGTCGGACTTGGGCAGTGCCGCCCCCCCCTCCCCCGTCTTCCCTTGCTTCCCTCAGCCCAAAAGCCCACAGAGCGCCTGCTGTCAGTAGGGCCTGTCTGTCTGTCAGCAGGGTCCTGTCTGTCCTTGCTCCCCCCAGCCTGTGGACTGCCTGGCAGCCTGTCTGTATGTCCTTCCTGTAACGTACTGTGCACTTGATTCCCACTTTTAGGTGCCGGATAGGCAGAGAGCTTTTCTTTGTTTGTGTTCTCAGACATGGAGTGCTCCTAAGTCTGTCTGGCTGACAACTTGCATTTACTTCCAACTGGAATATCAGCTGCGAGCAGTCTTTGTACATTTGTGACCTTACCGTGGGAAAACTTTTATATGTTCATTTAACGAATCAATTTTAATTGTTTTAGAAAGCACTCAAGAAGGTTTTTATTGAAGAAACTGGCAATTTGATAGAGTCTGTCGATGCACCAGAGAGCTCTGCCACCGTCCCCGAGAGTGACCGAGCAGCAGTGGCTGTGGACACTGGACGCAAGAAGGATTTCAGCCAGGGCGACTCTGTGTCCGCAGGGGAGACACCAAGAGCTAAAGTGTTGAAAATAGAAGCAGTTGGCGACTCTTCAGCCCCACAGTGAGTAGTTCCTGCCTGCCCTGTCCTGTCTCTGTGATGGAGGCAGCTTCACAGGCAGTTGTAGGACTCCTGAGCTCCATGTTTGAGCAGCTCACTAACTGCACGGTGCGGCGAGCTTCCCCATTTGCACTGAGACTACGCCTGAGGAACAGCCTTCTTCCTTCACCAAGGGGACTTCACAGGCGGTGTAGAGATGGGCAGTGCTTTCGTTCCTGGTCAGGCTGACTTTCTCGCTTTCTTTTCTAGAACTGTAGTGTACATCTGTTTCACTGTTGAGAGAGAGAGAGAGAGAGAGAGAGAGAGAGAGAGAGAGAGAGAGAGAGAGAGCGCAAGCACACATTTGATAGAAGGAAGCACCATAAGAAATGAAGAATTTGAGTGTTACCATCAGTATATCCATCAATACTGAAGACTGTTGAACACTCTTTAAGTATAGTTAGAACTGAGAGCCAAGAACAAAGAAGAGAGGAGGAAGGAGGGGCCTCAGCCAGGGATGCGGGGACAGGGCCGGGACAGGGCTGTGTGGAGCAGGTGTAATGAGTGTCTATGGAAAGCCTTCAGTGAAACATTCCCAGTTGTAGTCTAACTCAGAGTTATTATCAGTTATTATTAACAACAATAGTAATAATAACTACAGTCCACACGACTTCCTTACTGATGACTGGAGAAGGTGCAGACCTACTGGGTGTGTTTGGGCCTCTGGTTAGCCTTTTATTGCCACTCAATAAACACACAAAGTGTGTGTTTTAAACATTGGACTATAGTAGAGGTTTATTTAAGGCATTGTATGAATTATTCAGAAATGCCAAATAAAATGAAGTATTTATTTCTTCTTGAAATATCTTGAAGCTGTGATAACTCAGATTTCTGAAAGGCTGAGTTATGTAGAGATGATCTTCTCAAAGAGTGGGCCAGCTCACCACCCAGCAGTCAGCTGCGGCCAGTGCATAGCCAGACACACACACACACACACCTCACACGCATATACCACACGCAAACACACACACATACCCCACATGAATATACCACACGCAAACACACACACCACACACACACATACACACACACCACACGCATATACCACACGCAAACACACACACACACACCCCACATGCATATACCACACGCAAACACACCACACACACACACATATACACACACACACAAAACATACCACACATACATACACCACACCACACACACACACCACATATACACACACACACACCATATCATACATACACACACACACACACACACACACACACGCACACTACTACCCTTTTGTTTTCTATCTCTGCCTACACATACACACACACACACACACACACACACACACACTTCTTCCCTTTTGTTTTCTTTCTATCTCTGTCTACACATACATACACACACATGCACACACACATACACATACACACACATACATACACACATGTTGAAAGAATTGAAAGGGCATACACACATTCTTGGCATAAACGCGTGCTGTGTGCACACACACACACATGTGGAAAGAACTAGAACTGTCGGCATGCAGACAGCAAACAGTGTTGAAGTCTGATGTTAGAGCTCCCGTTGCTCTTGGTTTTGGCTGCTCATTCTGTTGCTGCTTGGCTAATGCTCTGAAATACTGCAGAGCGCAGGTGGACGTGAAGCAGGGCGTGCGTCAGTCTGTGAGTGAGAAGACCTCTGTGAGGGTAGAGCAAACGCCGGGTCAGTTGGCCGCTGCAGTTCTGCCTCCAGTTCCTGCCAACTCCTTCCAGCTGGAGTCTGATTTCAGACAGTTGAGAAGTTCCCCCGAGATGCTGTATCAGTATGTGAAGGTGAGCTGGGGGGGCGGGAGGGGGAGCCCGCAGTGCCAGGTGGTTTCAGCAGTGCTCCCTTTTGTGTAGCACAAGTCAGAAAATGCCCCCCCCTGCTGGGTGTGCATTGTCCTGGACAGTGAGCTGTGTGTGACATTCCAGGGCCTCTAGTCTAATTTCATATTCCATAGCTTTAGCTTAATATTTAATCTTCCACTGGGGGCAGGGAACCTGAGTCCTTGGGTCATCTGTGAACCAGGCAGTGCGAGCAGTGCGTGGGCATTTGCTTCCTGCAAGTGACCTTTTGTAAGCCAGGTCATCGCACAGAGCAGTGATAGAGCAGCTTAGTCTCTTCAAGTGCAGTGGCATCGCCTTCACCTCGTCGCTGAGTCACGTCAAGTGGCCCCCAAGCTGCTTTTCTCTATTCCTAGTTGAGATTGGGAGCTCCCTCACAAGGGTCCATCTCTTCTGGTCATGGGATTTTCTATTATAATTACCTGTTATTTTAATTGTATGTGTTTGTATGTGTGAGCGTTTGCATGTTTACGTGTGTGTGTATGCATGAATGTGTTGGACCCCCTGGAGCTGGAGACATAGGGTTGCTGTTAAGGGGGTGCTGGGAATTGAACCCGGATCCTTTGCATAAGCCAGAAGCGCTCCAGCTGTAGGCACCGACTGCTCCAGGGGAGAGCCATGACTATCTTAGGCCCCTATGGGTCCCTCCTTTCAGAGTTGTGTCTAAGGAACCCCATTATCTCATTAAATATTAGTGTTCATTAGTCATGTTTTTACTTGAGCAATTATTATGTAACGTGTAATGTGAATGTTGTCAAATTCAACTTTCTCCTTTTACCCCAGAAAATTGAACCATCTTTGTATCCAAAGTTGTTTCAGAAAAACCTAGATCCAGATGTATTCAATCAAATCATTAAAATTTTACACGACTTTTACGTTGAGTAAGTTGAATTTTTAGTTGTATTCTCACATTGTAATGTTTTGTCCAACAACTTTAATCTTAATATTTTGTGCGTGGCAACGTGAACTTCCTAGTCAGATTCGCTGTTATAGAAACACTGATGTGGAGGAAATCTAATGGGGAAAGACTTCTTAGAGGAAGTGTATGGCGACCTCCGCCGGAGAGCAGCGGGATTGGGCGCCTGGCTCCTGTGGAAGACACTGTGATGTCGTCTGTGGGCTGGGCTGGGCTGGGCTCGTTCCTTTATGCTATTATAACACAGTGCTACCTTGGGGAAATGAAGACTTTGTGGTTACTACAGAAAGCTGCTGCCTGTACCTGATCACTTGGTTTTTATTTGGACTGTTTCAGGAGGGAAAAGCCAGCTCTCATCTTTGAAGTCTTAGAAAGGCTTTCTCAGCTGAGAAGGTTCGACATGGCGGTGATGTTTATGTCAGGACCTGAGAGAGAGCGTAAGTTCTGAGAGAGCAGGCTTTCCTCGCTCCTCATCCTCCTGCACTGATCTGTTTTACCACGCACAAGATACAGAGTCAAACACAAATCATGTACAACTCAGTTAAACAGTCTGTGCAGTTGGAGTCCGTGCAGTTAGAATGTGTTGTAGCTCTCGGCAGCGTTTCACGTGTAGGCACCGTTTCCATCCTCCAACCCAGGAGGCAGCCAAGGCCTGGGGGTGAAGGTGAGGCCACACGCGTGCAGTGGGGTGTAGTCAGTGGCACAAAGGTTCGATTTTTCCACTGTGGAGTAAGCAAAGGGTCCTGCCGCAGAGCAGCATGTATGTGAGCCTCTGAGAGGCTGTCCTTGAGTCTCTTAGCAGAATTCTAAAGTGCAGAAGTCAGTCAGACAGGGGGTGGATGGGGCACAGGAGCTCCCAGGGGTCCGCACGAGCTGCAGGCTCTGCATGGTCGCAGCAGCAGTGCTGAGAGCGTTACCAGTGCAGTGCACCCAGGTTTTCGGTCTGGGGTCAGGAGTGCAGATGATGGCCCTGAGATCTTCCCTTCCTTATGCTACAGTCTGGCATAAAAGTCACACTCTGCAAAAACTGCAGTTATTCAGAGTTGTCTTAGTTAGGGTCTTACTGCTGTGAAGAGACACCATGACCAAGGCAAGTCTTATAAAGGGCAGCATTTAATTGGGCTGGCTTACAGGTTCAGAGGGTCAGTCCATTATCATCAAGGTGGGAACATGGCAGCATGCAGGCAGGCAGGGTGCAGGAGGAGCTGAGAGTTCTACATCTTGATCCAAAGGCACTCAGGAGAAGACTGGCTCCATGTGGTTAGGATGAGGGTCTCATTGCCCACCCCTGCAGTGACACACTTCCTCCAGCAAGGCCACACCTCCTGATAGTACCACTTCCTGGGCCAATCATATGCAAACCACTCCAGAGGCCTAATTCTGTTTTAGGTAAAAGATAAGTCATTTAGTTATAACTATGCCAATTATTATTTTACAAGATTTCTTTAATTTTTTAAAATATTTTAAATATGTGTGTGCATCGTGGTGTGCACCTAGAGCTAGAGTTATGGTAGCCGTGAGCCACTTTTTAGGCATTGGGAACCAAGTCTGTCCTTTGCA